>NC_056738.1:94005329-94162829 GCF_019279795.1 Protopterus annectens | reverse complement strand
GAATTGCCTTTTCCCCCTCAAATTTGGGCCCTTGGATGTTTTAAAAGTGACCAAATTTTTTAAAAGGCAGGATTTCCCCTTCCCTTTTAGGGGTTTTTCCTGTCTGTAGGTTTTTCCCCTTTTTTTTTTTATGGTTCCAAGACCCCCTGCCCTTTGGGGAAAGGGCTTGTTTTATTGGGGGTTTAAATTTTTGGGGTCCTAGAAGGGAAAGGGTTTGGGGGGTTTTGGGCCACGGTCCGGGGGCCTTTTGGGTACCATCCTTAAAAAGGTAAGTTTCAGAAACCCTTATTTTGGGGTTTTTTCCTTCATTGGTTTTAGGCACCCCCGGGGAAACCGGTCCCCTTTTTTATGTTTTTGTTTTTTTCTTTTGGGAAGGGCAGTTTCCCTGGGGATTTGAGTTTTGGGAAGGGGTAGGGTTTGGGGGTTGATAAATTTTTCCCTTTGGGGAGGGAAAAAAATTTGTTTGGGGGAAAACCTTCTCCAGTTTTGGAAGGTTGTGGGTTTTTGATTTTTTTTAAATTTTGGACTAAAACTGAGGGGATTTTTTGGGAATTTCCCCCCAGGTTTCTAACTTGCCCCAAAGGGGGCCTTTTTGAAAATTGGTTTTTTTTTGGTTGGGCCATTTAAGCGATTTTTCCTAAAGTTGGGGGCCCCGGATTTAAATTTTAAGAAAAATCGTGTTTTTCTAGGAGGGGCGAGGGCCTTCCCCTTTTTGGGTTTTGCTTTTGGCATTTTAGAGTTTCCCTTTTTTTTAATTTTTTTTTTTAGGGGGGGGTTTACCCGAGGGGGCCCCCCCTTTAAAAAAACATTTTTTGGGAGCCCTTTTCCATAATTTCCGGGGGGCCCAGGGGCATTTTTAAGGGTTTAAACAGCGGGTTGTGGTTTCCCCCGGCTTGGGGCCCCCTTGAAGGAACCCCCCAGTTTAAGAATTTTAAAATTTCTTTTGGGGTTTTTATTTTGGTCTTTTGGTGGGGTGGGGGAATGTGGGTCAGGGGCTACCCCTGGGGAATATCCTGGGAGCTTTTGTCCCCTTTTTGTAGTCCCGGGAGGGATTATTTTCCCCGGTGGAAAAGGTGACTATTGTTCCTTGCTTTGGGGTTTTAAACCCAGGCCTTTTTTGGGGCTAGGGTGGGGGCTTAGTAATTTTTTCCCGTTTTAGTTTGGGAGTTTGGGACCCAATTGTTGTTTGGAGGAACCATTCAATTTCTCCCGTGTTTGGAAGGGGTGTGTGGGGTTTCCCTGATTTGAGAAAAGGTTTTGGGCTTAGCTTACAAACTTGGGGCGTTTTACCTTGGTTTTGGGAATTTTTTTGGCCCCCGGATGCTTTTTTTGGGTTTAATGGGGTTTTTGGGTATTTTATGAAATGGGTTTTTTTGGGGGTTTTTTCCCTTTTTGGCGCCCCCTTTATTGAGGATAACCTGTTTTTGGGTTGGGGGGCCCCTCCCGGGTTTTGGGGAAAGGGGGGTTTTAGGGCAAGGGAAAAATCCCCCGTTCCCAACTGAAAAGGAAAGGGCCGAAGGCCCCCCATCTTGAAAAAAAGGGTTTGCTTTCTGGATTTAGAAAATTTTTAGGGTTTTTATTTTTTTTTTTTAGGGGGGTAATTTATTTTGGTTTGTAAAAAGGACTATTCAAAAAAGGGCCCGGGCCCAAAAGGAAAGCCCGGGGGGGAATTTCAAGGGGGAAACTGGGAAGCATTCATAGGAAAAATTATTTTAAATGAAACCCTAATTAAAAATTATTAAAATTATCCCCTTTTTTTTATTTATATTTTTATAATATTATATATCCCTAATAATTAATTATTTTTTATTATAATATATATTAAATTGGGAAAAAATAATATACTTTATTTTATATAAAATTTTTTATTCATTCACCTTAAATTACTTACTTTCCCTTTTAAACTTAATACCCATTTCTAATATTACACCATAAAAATTTTAAATTTTTTCCCAAAACCCTTTACTTTTAAAAAAAAAAAACTAATTTAAAAATATTTTAAAAATTTTAAACCCAAAAAAACATTGTTGGGGGTTTGTTTGGGGGCCTCTTTTTTTTAATTTTTAAAACAAATCCTCCATATTTTTGTGTTTTAAATTTTTGTTTTCAATTTAAAAATTCCTTAAAACTTTCTTTTCTTTCCCTTTTTTTTAATTTAAATTTTAAAAACCAACCCCCAATTTTATATATTATTCTACATTAAAATTTTTTTTTGGGGGGGAAAAATTTTTATAATAAATTTAAACATTCCTTAAAATCCCCCAAAATTAATTAACAAAACCTAAATACCCCCTTACAGCTAAAAATAAAAATTTTGTTTAACCAAATCAAAACCAAAAAAATTTATTTTTTATAATGTATATTTTAATATTATTTTATATAAAAAATTTTAAAACAAGTTAGCTTAATAAAAAAAATGTTTTTAATTCAATAGAGATATAAAAATAAACAATATAAATAAAAAAAATATATATTTAAAAATAAATATATTAATAAATATACATAATAAATTTTTTTCAAAAAAAAAATATAAGGAAAAAAAAGATTTTATATTTTTTTTTTTTATTTTTTTTTTTTTTTTTTTTTTTTTTTTTTTTTTTTTTAAAAAAAAAAAAAAAAAAAAAAAAAAAAAAAAAAAAAAAAAAAAAAAAAAAAAAAAAAAAAAAAAAAAAAAATAAAAATATATAAAAAAAAATATAAAAATATAAAAAAAAAAAAAAAAAAAAAAAATATAAAAAATAATATAATATATAAAAAAAAAAATTTAATAAAAAAACAAAAAAAAAAAAAAAAAAAAATTTTTTTTTTTTTTTCACAAAAATTTAAAAATTTTTTCCCTGAAAAAAAAGCCCCCCCTTTTTTTTTTCCCAAAAAAAAAAAATTTGAAAAAAAAAAAATTTGAAAAAAAAAAAAAAAAAAAAAAAAAAAGATAGAAAAGGGGGAAAAAAAAAAAAATTAATAAAAAAAAAAAAAAAAAGCCCCCAAATTCCTGTTCCCTTTTTTTTTTTGGTTCTTTTTAAAAGAAAAGGTAGGTGCAGTGCCAAACAGCTGACCCAAAATTTTATTCAGTTAATACCCCCTTTTGTATGACATTTCTTTTTACATGTCCCTAGAGATGGGTAAAGTATACTATAGCTCGAGAGCTATTTTAGCTCGAGGCAGCCCATATCCCACAAACCCTGCGCAACCCCTAGATCTGTTTGGGCTAAGACATAGCATAAAAAAAATATTATAATAATAATATTATAATCCTTTTAGAATAGATTACCTGTTAGTAACACTAAGAATACAAGGAACAAAAAAAAAAATATTTATCTCCAGAAATGGAAGGACTCAGAATCTGGTCTGTCCAGGCTAGGGGGGAGGGGGGAAGAAAAAGAAGGGGGAAGAAGACAACTAACATGGAATGTTATTAAAAAACTTCAATGGTTGTCATTCTAAAGTTTTTGTCATTCTCGCCTTTATTCTGCTGGATGGGAAACCCCCAGCATCTTTGTCCTGGGGGGCTCAATGAAACAGACCCTGAGTACAGTGGAACCAAAATCAGCTCTATTTCTGGAGGCAAATGAAGCTTGTAATGGGGAAAAAAAGGTATGTTTGGGAAACCCATGGGCTCAAAATGGCACTAGTGGTAACCCTTGAAAAGGGTGAAGTTGATAGTGCCCCGGTTGAATGAGCTTAGGCCCCGAGGGGAAACTGCCTGGCTCAACTCATAGACCAAGGTTTAAAAATGTCAGCCATCTGGAAAGAGTAACCTTTACAAAAACCCCTTTTTTGCCTGGCATAAGAGAGAAAAAGCTGGTCTGACTTTCTGAATTGTTTTGTCCTGTCTAGGGAATACCGAATTGGATGAACATCTAATGAATGTTTTTTGTTCAGCCCTGTTGGTATAGTTGGGAAAAAAACAGGTAAAATCAATGGAGTGGTTTAGATTTGTTCTGATGACACTTTTTGGGAGGAAGGAATTTTTTTCTGAGAGTTACCCCGTCTTTTTTTAAAACCAAATAAGGAGGGGGGACAGAAAAATTGAAGTTCCCAAAACCTTTTGGCAGATGTTATGCTAAAACAGTGTTTTCCAAGAAAGAAGTCTGAGGGAGCAAGAAGCTGCAGGTTCAAAAGGGGGCAGAATTAGTGAGGTTAGAACTAAATTCAAATCCCATTGTGGGGGGTCTTGACTGGGGGTCTGACAAAAAGCCCCTGAGAAAGGCTGTGGGGCATAATATTTGCTTTAGAGTCCAACATGAAAAAATTTGCAATGGCCGCTAATTGTCCCGAAGTGGCCGATGAACCCCGAATGAAAATCCCAGAAAGTCCAGAACCTCATGAATGGGGGCATGGAAAGGATCTAAAAAGTTTGTGCCCAGGGGAAAAAGCCCATTTAGCATAAGTCTTCCTAGTATTGGACATGGGAGGCCAGAATGATATCACAACAGGAGGGGAAATAAAAACCTGGCTATGGCTGGAAGTGGAGCAACCAAGCTGTGAGGTTGATGGAAAGAGACTGATGCAGCTTGCCCAGGTGGGTCAACAGATCCGAAGGTTCCAGATGCCAAGGCTGTTCCAGTAGGGTGCAGGAACAGAACCAAACTTGTCGAGGAAAAGGGGGAATGAGGATATTTTATCTCAATGCGGGTTTCTTTTAATTAATTGGGTCAACGGAAAAGGAGGAAAGGCATAAAAAAAGACCCCCGGGCCCAAAAGTGAACAAGAGCGCCTCTGAGGGTTGGCCCCGGGGGGAAAAAGGGGAAGAAGTCAGGCATTTTCTGTTTTGGGAGTTTAAAAAGGCCAAAAGGGTGGACCCCCTTGATTTTGGGTACCGGATTTAGAGACCACTGTGAGGCATGAGGATAGTTCTGCTCAATCTGTCTGCTATGCGTTTTTGGGATGGTTAATTGAAACCGTGAGATGAAATCCCCCTTGCCAAAGTCAGTGTTTTTGCAGAGGGTAGACCTTGTTCCGCCCGCTTGTTTATGTACCACACCACAGACATATTGTCCGTTTTAATTGCTATAGTCCCTAAGAGAGCCCGAAGGGGTTGCAAAGCACCATCATCTCCAGGACATTTATGTGAGGTATTCTGACTGTTTCCAATGCCCCGACCCCCGCCCCGATAATGCCCCCACCCCTCAGGGGGGCACCGGGGCAGTGGCAAAGGAGGGGGGAAAAGGTTCCCCAAAATTTAGGGAAACCATCCACCAGGAGAGATGTTTCTTGCAAGATGGGGTTATCAAAAAGTTGTGGGTCATTTTGCTGTTTAAAGGCCCCTGAGAAAACAGCATCCACTGAAGGAGCCTCATGTGAACCTAATGGAAGTAGAAGAATCGCCAGCCATGAGGCCCAACACTTTCAATACTAGCTTGACCTGGACTTTGTTTTGAAACAGGGGTGAACATACCGCCATGTCTGTCATTGAGGGGAATGTTGCAGACATTTCTGTGGTGTTTAACAGGCACCTATAAAGTTTATACATTTCAAAAGGAGGACTTTGAAAATTTATAGAAATACCCAGACTGTTGCAAAATTGAATAGGTTTCCCCCCAAATTTTGAGAATTTTTTGGTGGGAGGAAATGAGCCAGTCGTAAGTATGGAAACACTTTAAACCTTTTTGTCTCAGGGGAGGGGACCACTGCCAAACATTTTGAACACCCAGGGGGTGAGACCCAAGGGCAGGGCCCCGAATTGAAAATGAACTCCCAGGAGGTGGAGAAACCTCCTGAGCCCGTCCAAAGTTAGTGCTCCCCGGGGGTCTAAAGAAAATCCAGTTGTTTGCCCAAAGGGGGAATGGACTGCAGTGTTACCATCCCAAAATTTGTTTTAGTACAGAGTTGTTTTAAACCCGTTTAGGGTCCAAAATGGGGCTCCATTCTCCTGTCTTTTTTGGGACCAAAAGAATCTGAGAAATTCCCGATCCCAGCTGATTGCTGGGACTGCCTATGACTTTTTTAAAAGCTTTTTTTTTTAGCTGAGCCTGACCCCTTTTTCGGGGAAGGGAGTTTTGGCGGTTGTACCGAGGGGAAAATGGGGATTTAACCCCAGATATGATCTTCTGTACCCATGTGTCTTGGGAGAGGGGTTGCCAGGCTTCCCCACAGAGTTTTCCCCCCCGCTGGGGGGACAGTCGGGGCCTTGGGATTAAAGGGGGCAGGAAAAGATTCCCCGAGCCCTGGTTGAGGGCCCCGCCCCCCGGGGTTTTATTTTCCCCTGTCTAGGGGAAATTCACCACGGCCAGGCGTGACTTGAGGTTTGGGGAACCCCAAACTTTCCTCCCTTCTGTCCCTTAGGGTAAGGTCTAGAAGGCGGGGAAAATCTACCGAGAGAGTCTTACCATCTTGCTCGATCGGTGAGGGTATTCTTCACCTGAGGTCCAACAATTAAGCCAAGGGGGGCCCGGGGAAGGGCACCTTAAAACGCAAAGTTACAGAGTCGCATCCAAGAGTGACGCCTCAACGCACCGCCTGTGCCCGCTCTTTTTTCCATCCCCAAGAGACGATGAAGGAGTTAACAATGGAGTTTAGGGGAGCCAGCTGAGAGTTTATTTTGTCCTTAAACCCCGCAGCAGAAGGATCCTGTACGCTTTTACCCATTTTGAGCAAGTCTCTGAACTGAAATGACAAAAAGTTCAGCATCGAAAAAAAGGTCGCTGAAGAAAAGGGCCCTTGTCAACCCGTCCATGGTCCTGGACTCTTTTAAAGGGTGAACAGATACAGAAGGATCAGCCAATTTTTTTAGTGGGCTGCTACCACCACAGCATCAACTCACCTTTGGTGAGAAAGGATTTTTTCATCTGGTGCAGAAATAAATTTAGAAGGCCTCCTAGGGGAGGTTCCATTGAATCAGGAGCTGCCCATTTCTAGCCAATCCCTTAGTGGGTCGAAAGACACCCAGGAGGTGGAACAGATCCAAAAGGAAACCACTCATCCTCGGAAGGTTTGAGATACCAATTTCTCTGTCTTAGATTTCCAGGATGTCTGAAAAGGAGACATCCTCAGAGGGGGGTCAAAACCCTTCCACCAAGTGGTGTCTGACGTGACACACCAGGGAGTCTATGTGCTTCCTCTTGCACTATCTTTTTTCCCAGGAGGTTCCCCCGAAACTTCAGGGGAGTGGGAAAAGGAGTTGACACCCAAGGTGGGTAACGCTTTATCTCTGCTGTCAGGTGTAAGAGGATGGCCCAGGCACCCAGAGGGGGGAGCAGAACTTAACCTTGGAACACTGGGTCCCCCCCCATCATCAAAGGTTTTCAGATACCAAAAAGCCCTAAGAGGAACCGCCTGGGAAACCCACAGAGAAGGCGGGAAAGGGGGCTAACAGAGCCAAAGCCCCCGGAGAGCTCAATCCGGCCCCCCTCGGGTAACAATGGGGTTTCCCCCTGGACCTAAGGGTAGCCAAAGAAAAGGTCGGGGTAAAAGGCCCAAAGGGAAGGGGTCGGGCCCGGGTCAGTTCCAAACCCCGAGCTCGGGGATCGGGGGAAGAATGGATAGTTTTATCGGGGGGCCCACAGTCTGGTGAGATCTTTACAGGGCCAGCGCCTGAGAAATGAGTCTACTGACCACCCCGGCGTCGGGGCGGGGAGCCTGGATGACTGAATGAGTCATGACTCCGGAAACCTACCATCTGACCTTTCGGTGACGTTCGCTTCCTCCAATTGGTTTCCCAAAAGTACAGTTTTGTACCTACCATAAATGTAGATGTCCGATAGGTATGCAACTGCAGTCCTGACATATGGGTTGTCCTGCCTCAGGCAGCCCTTTTGGCCGGATTCCAAAGTCTGGGTCCGGCCGGGTGATGTCGCCTTTCCCACGCCAGAGGGCCCGGGGGATAAAAGACCCCAAACTTCTTCAGTGTTTCTTGCCCCAGATGCCAGGTGCCCCCTAAGGAAGGCTAAATTTTGAAAACAGAGAAAATTCCCAAAACAACAACATAAAAACAAATACACCATAAAAGATTACCCCAGCTAGCTAAAATGCGGGCGAGAAACCCAAAAGAATACCACAGAGGGGGAGGTATATGGGTTGAATACCATAGCCAACCTGGGGTGGTACCAAAAAAAGATGGTGTCGCTAAAATGCCCTGCAGGACTGCAGAAGCAAACCCTGCTCTGGATCTGGAATATAAAGGCAGGTTGTAATGTTTGGAAAATGTATGCACGGAGCTCCATGTAGCAGCTTCAAATGTCCTTTGTAGCCACCCCCTTTAAAAAGGGTGTGGAGGTGGCTGTAGCTCTGGTGGAATGTGGCCTGATGTCAGCTGGCACAGTTTTTCCATAAAATAGCAGAATCGAATGCAATTTCCAATCCATTTTGAAATTGTCTGTTTGGAAATTGCTTTTCCTGCAAACCAGCAGCACAAGCTACAAAAAATTGGTCAGATTTTCTGAAAGACTTTGTTCTGTCCAAGTAGTAGCGCAACTTTTCTTTTATGTCCAAGGGTGCAGAAGTCTCTCCTTTATTTTGAGGATTGGGAAAGAAGGTAGGCAGGTGAATAGCTTGATTCAGGGACACCCTGGATACCACCTTTGGCATGAATGAGGATTGGTTCTCAAAGAAACTCTGTCCTGATGAAAATGAGAAATGGTTGTATTGCCAAGGGGGCCCGTAACTCAGAGACTCTTCTTGCTGAGGTTACTGCCAGAAGGAAAGCTGTCTTCCAAGACAAAATTTCAACTCTGAAGATGCTGCTGGTTCAAAGGGGGGAAGAGTTAATTTTTCCAGCATGAAGTTGAGGTCCCATGCAGGCACTGGTGGTTTCCTTGGAGGGTTGATGTTCTTTATCCTCTTAGAAACTGTCTTAGCAATGGGTGAGAAAATACAGGGGATCAGTGTTATATTTGGCAGATATTGCTGAAGCATTTTTTATGGAAGAATATGAAAGGCCATTGTGGAACATTTCCCCAAAAATTCTAGGATCTGTGGAATGCTCATCACTGATGGGTCTTGACCCTTTTTCTGTTCCAGATGAAATCTCTTCCATTTTGCTAGTATGTTTTTCTAGTGGAAGGTCTGCCCAGGATGATATCTTTTTCCCTTTTGGAAAGTGTATCCTGAGGAATAGTCATGGAACCCTTTCCCAAACTGTCAGCCCAAAGTTTCAAGCTTTTAGTGTCCTGTAATTGTGCTTTTCAGAAGAAGTGGCCTTGAGGAAGGGCCACGGATTGGGTGTGTCAAGTTAGCAGTGGGTACCAGTGTTGTCTTGGCCAGTCTGGAGCTATCAGTATGACTTCGGTTGCTCTTATATATATATTTTAAAAAAAAAAAATTTTATATATATATATATATATATATATATATATACATACCACACATTTATTCCATGAATGCATCCCATTTTGAGAGTTTGAAGTAGAAGTAGAATTAATAAGAAAAGGTAAATCTCTGTTCTGTTTTGGTTCTTTTAAATGAAAAGGTAGGTGCAGTGCCAACAGCAGCTGACATAAATTGTGATTCAGTTAATAATTCCCAGTTATTCGTGATGACATTTCTAATTTGTGACATGTCCCTAGAGATGGGTAAAGCCTATACTATAGCTCGAGAGCTATTTTTACCGGCTCGAGGCAGCCCTATATCCCACAATACCATGCGCTAACTCCCTAGATCTCGTTTGGAAGCTAAGACATAGCATAAATAATAATATTATAATAATAATATTATAATCCTCTTTTATGAGAATAGATTACCTGCTAGTAACACTAAGAATACAAGGAACAAAACGCAACATATTGTATCTCCAGAAATGGAAGGACTCAGAATCTCGAGTCTGTCCAGGCTAGGGGGCAGGAGGGAGGGACGCAAGAAAGAAGGCGAGAAGAAGACAACTAACATGGAATGTTATGGTAAGACATAACTTCTTAATGTTAAGTTGTCATTCTTCTTAATGTTAAGTTGTCATTCTCGCCTTCATTCTTGCTGGATGGGACAGCGTCCCTAGCATCTTAGTCCTGGGTGGCTCAATGAAACAGACTCCTGAGTACAGTGGAACCAAAATCAGCTCTATTTCTGGAGGCTAAATGAAGCTTGTAATGGGCAATAAAGGTATGTTTGGAAGCCCATGTAGCTGCTGCACAAATGGCATCTAGTGGTAACCTTGCTTGAAACGCCGTTGAAGTTGATAGTGCCCTGGTTGAATGAGACTTAGGCCTAGAGGGAAGCTGCCTGTGTCTCAACTCATAGACCAAGGTAATAATAGATGTCAGCCATCTGGAAAGAGTAACCTTCGATACCGAAAGCCCTTTCTTGCCTGCAGCATAAGAGAGAAAGAGCTGGTCTGACTTTCTGAATTGTTTTGTCCTGTCTAGGTAATACCGTAATTGGCGATGAACATCTAATGAATGTAATTTTTGTTCAGCCCTGTTGGTATAGTCTGGGAAAAAGACAGGTAAAATCAATGGAGTGGTTTAGATTTGCTTCTGATGACACTTTTGGTAGGAAGGAAGGGTTTGTTCTGAGAGTTACCCTGTCTTTATGAAAAACCAAATAAGGAGGATGGACAGAGAAGGCTTGAAGTTCCAATACCCTTCTGGCAGATGTTATAGCTACTAAAAACAGTGTTTTCCAAGAAAGAAGTCTGAGGGAGCAAGAAGCTGCAGGTTCAAAAGGGGACAGAATTAGTGAGGTTAGAACTAAATTCAAATCCCATTGTGGGGGTGGATCTTTGACTGGAGGTCTGAGCAAAAAGATGCCCCTGAGAAAGGCTGTGGGACATAATATTTGCTTCTGAGAGTCCAACATGAAAATTAGCAATGGCCGCTAATTGTACCCCGATAGTGGCCGATGATGACCCTGAATGAAAAAGCTCTGCCAGAAAGTCCAGAACCTCATGAATGGGTGCATGGAAAGGATCTAAGGACGTAGTTTGTGCCCAGTGTGAAAAACGCTTCCATTTACTCGCATAAGTCTTCCTAGTATTGGACTTATGGGAGGCCAGAATGATATCACGAACAGGAGGAGAAATAAGGGGAAGCCTGGCTATGGCTGGAAGTGGAGCAACCAAGCTGTGAGGTTGATGGAATGTAGAGACTGATGCAGCTTGCCCGTGAGGTGGGTCAACAGATCCGGAAGGGGTTCCAGATGCCAAGGCTGTTCCAGTAGGTATTTGTGCAGGAACGAGAACCAAACTTGTCGAGGCCAAAACGGGGCAATGAGGATCATTTTGGATCTCAATGCGTTGCTTTCTGAATTAATTGCGGGATCAACGGAAAAGGAGGAAAGGCATAAAGAAGACCCCGGGGCCAAACGTGAACAAGAGCGTCTCTGAGGGGTTGGCCTGGCAGAGGAAAAAGTGTGAAGAAGTCGAGGCATTTGCTGTTTTGGGGAGTTGCGAAAAGGTCGCAGCAAGGCTGGACCCACTTCCGAAAAATTCTGTCTGCTACCGCTTGATTTAGAGACCACTCGTGAGGCATGAGGATAGTTCTGCTCAATCTGTCTGCTATGACGTTGGACTTCCCGGGGATGTGCGTTGCTATCAGAAACCGTTGAGATGAAATCGCCCATTGCCAAAGTCTGAGTGCTTTTCGACAGAGGGGATACGACCTTGTTCCGCCCTGCTTGTTTATGTACCACACCACAGACATATTGTCCGTTTGAATTGCTATAGTCCCCGTGGGAAGAGAGCTCTGAAGGGCTTGCAACGTCAAAAGCACCACCCTCATCTCCAGGACATTTATGTGTAGGTGGCATTCTGACTGTTGCCAAGTGCCCTAGACCGTCCTGCCCTGATAATGCCCCCCCACCCGATCAGGGAGGCATCCGTTGTGACAGTGGCAACTGGAGGGGGGAGAACAAAGGGTCTGCCCTGAAAAAGCTGAGGGGAAACCATCCACCAGGAGAGATGTTTCTTGCAAGATGGGGTTATCAAAATGTTGTGGGTCATTGGTAGCTGTTGAAAGGACCACTGAGAAAACAGCATCCACTGAAGGAGCCTCATGTGGAAGCGGGCTAATGGAAGTAGAAGAATCGCCACCGCCATGAGGCCCAACACTTTCAATACTAGCTTGACCTGGACTTTGTTGGGCTGAAACAGGGGCTGAACATACCGCCTTATGTCTGTCACTCTCTGAGGTGGTAATGTTGCAGACATTTCTGTGGTGTTTAATACGGCACCTATAAAGTTTATACATTGACAAGGCGACAAGGAGGACTTTGCAAAATTTATAGAAATACCCAGACTGTTGCAAAGTTGAATAGTGTAATCCCTGGCCATTATGAGATCCTGTTTGGTGGTAGCGGAAATGAGCCAGTCGTCTAAGTATGGAAACACTTGAAATCCTTTCTGTCTCAGGTGAGCCGTGACCACTGCCAAACATTTGGTGAACACCCAGGGGGCTGTGGTGAGACCCAAGGGCAGGGCCCTGAATTGAAAATGACAGACTCCCAGCAGGAGGTGGAGAAACCTCCTGGAGCGCCTGTGGATCTTTATATGTTAGTACGCGTCCTGGAGGTCTAACGAGCACATCCAGTTGTCTCTGCCCAAAAAGGGTAGAATGGACTGCAGTGTTACCATCCGAAAATTTGTCTTTAGTACAGAGTTGTTTAACCTGCTGAGGTCCAAAATGGGTCTCCATTCTCCTGTCTTTTTTGGTACCAAAAAGAATCTGGAGTAAATTCCAGATCCTAGCTGATCTGCTGGGACTGCCTGGATGACTCTTTTTTTCTAACAGCTTTTTTATTTCTAGCTGAGCCTGACCCCTTTGTGCGGGTGGTACGTCTGGTAGGGGTTTTGGCGGTTGTACCGGAGGGAAAGTGAAAGGGATTTCGTAACCCTCAGATATGATCTTCTGTACCCATGTGTCTTGGGAGAGGGATTGCCAGGCTTCCGGCTACAGAGATAATCTTCCCCCGACTGCCTCCGAAGGCGGACAGTCGGGCAGCTTCTCAGGGATGCTGAAAGGGTTGGTCAGGAAAAGATTCCCTAGAGCCCTGGTTGAGGACCCCCTCTGCCCCTGGGGCGGCGTCTGTTATTATTTCCCCCTCTGCCTCTAGGGGGAAATTCACCACGTGCGGCAGGCGTGACTCCCTGAGGTTTGCGGAACCACATCTTTCCTCCCTTCTGTCCCTTAGGATAAGGTCTAGAAGGCGTGGAAAAACTGACTCCCACGGCAGAGAGAGTCTTACCATCTTGCTCGCATCTGGTGAGGGTATTCTTCACCTGAGGTCCGAACAATTCCGAACCGTCAAAGGGGGCGTTGGTGAAGGACACCTTGAAGGGATCGGCAAAGTTACAGAGTCGCATCCAAGAGTGACGTCTCAACGCACCGCCTGTGCCAGCGGCCCTACTTGCTCCATCGGCTGCATAAGAGATAAGCCGCATGAAGGAGTTAACAATGGAGTTTAGGGTAGCCAGCTGAGAGTTTATTTTGTCCTTAAACCCCGCAGCAGAAGGATCCTGTACCGTTTCACCCAGCTCTTTGAGCAAGTCTCTCTGAAGGCGGGTGAAATGACATAAATAGTTCAGCGATCGCATAGAAAAGGTCGCTGAAGCAAAGGTCCGCTTGTCATACCTGTCCATGGTCCTGGACTCTTTGTTAGGAGGATGAACAGATACAGAAGGATCAGCCAATTCCTTCTTAGTGGCTGCTGCTACCACCACAGCATCAACTGAAACACCTTTGGTGAGAAAGGATTTGTCATCTGGTGCAGAAATAAATTTAGAAGGCCTCCTAGGGGTAGGTTCCATTGAATCAGGAGCTGCCCACTCCTTTCTAGCCACTACCTCCATTAGTGGGTCGAAAGGGGGAGACACCCAGGAGGTGGAAGGGCGAGATCCAAAGGCGTCAAGGTAAACCGACTCATCCTCGGAAGGTTTGAGAGTGGACCAATTTCCCCTCTGTCTTAGGATTTCCAGGATGTCTGAAAAGGAGACATCCTCAGAGGGGGATCTGGGGGAACCTTCCGACTCATCCAAGTCGGTGTCTGACGTGACACACTCGAGGGAGTCTATGTGCTTCCTCTTGCACTATCTTTTCCTAGGAGGTTCCCCTGAAACTTCAGGGGAGCCCTCGGAAGAGGAGTTGACACCCAAGGTGGGTACCCTACGCTTTGGATCTCTGCTGTCAGGTGTAAGAGGATGGCCACAGGCACTACAGAGGGAGGAGCCGCAGAACTTAACCTTGGAGTGGACACTGGGTCCAGCACACTCCTCATCACCTCAAAGGCTCCCCTATCAGATACCAAAGGTAGCACCGGCTCCTAAGAGACCGGAACCGCCCCTGGAACCGACAGAGAAGGCTCCGAGAATGATGTTGGGGCCGAACTAACCAGAGCCAAAGCTCCGAGAGGGAGAGCGGGGTCGGACAAGGGTCCGATGCCACTCGCCCCCTCAGAGCCAACAATGGAGTCTCGGCGCCTGGACCTCTCCACGGATAGAACCAATGAAGAGGTCGGAGCCAACGACACCGGAGCCGAAGGAGGAAGTATCGGCTCCGACGTGGGCAAGGTCACGGTTCCGACAAACTCCGGCTCCGAGCTCGAGAGATGAGTCGGAGGAAGAATGGATAGCTGTATCGAAGGAGCCACAGTCTGGTGAGATGGGCTTTGGAGCATTTGGGCCAGCGCCTGAGATTTTATGAGTCTACTGACCACCCTCTCGATGTCGTGGTCGGAGAGCCTGGATGACCTCGATGAATGAGTCCTATGACTCCGCTCCGATAGGAGAGGGGACCTCGGAGCCGATCTGACGTACTCTAGCGAAGGGGACCTAGAGCGCTTGCGCGCTGGGGTCGGCTCCAATGCTGGTTTCGGAGCGGAAAAGTACAGTTTTGTACCTACCATAAATGTAGATGTCCGATAGGTATGCAACTGCAGTCCTGACATATGGGGTTGTCCTGCCTCAGGCAGCCCTTTGGTCGGCCGGATTCCAAAGTCTGGGTCCGGCGTCGGCTGATGTCGCCCTTTCCCCGACGTCAGAGCGCCTGGGGTATAAAAGCGTCAGCCGACACAATCTTCTTCAGTGTTTCTTGCCCCAGATGCCAGGTACCCTCTAAGATAGGCTAAATTTTGAAAACAGAGAAATAATTCCAGACAAGTACAACAACATAAAAACAAATACACCATAAAAGATTACCCCAGGTAGCTAAAATGAGGGGTAGAAACCCAAAAGAATACCACAGAGGGGTAGGTATATGGGTTGAATACCATAGCCAACCTGGGGGTGGTAGGCACTAAGACAAAGATGGTGTAGCTAAAATGCCCTGCAGGACTGCAGAAGCAAACCCTGCTCTGGATCTGGAATATAAAGGCAGGTTGTAATGTTTGGAAAATGTATGCACGGAGCTCCATGTAGCAGCTTCCAAAATGTCCTTTGTTGCCACTCCTCTTAAAAAGGCTGTGGAGGTGGCTGTAGCTCTGGTGGAATGTGGCCTGATGTCAGCTGGCACAGTTTTTCCATAGTAGCAGAATCGAATGCAGTTTCCAACCCATTTTGAAATTGTCTGTTTGGAAATTGCTTTTCCCTGCAATCCAGCAGCACAAGCTACAAAAAGTTGGTCAGATTTTCTGAAAGACTTTGTTCTGTCCAAGTAGTAGCGCAACTGTCTGTGTATGTCCAAGGTGTGCAGAAGTCTCTCTCCTTTATTTTGAGGATTGGGAAAGAAGGTATGCAGGTGAATAGCTTGATTCAGGGACACCCTGGATACCACCTTTAGCATGAATGACGGATTGGTTCTCAAAGAAACTCTGTCCTGATGAAAAATGAGAAATGGTTGTATTGCCATAAGGGCCTGTAACTCAGAGACTCTTCTTGCTGAGGTTACTGCCAGAAGGAAAGCTGTCTTCCAAGACAAAAATTTCAACTCTGAAGATGCTGCTGGTTCAAAGGGAGGAAGAGTTAATTTTTCCAGCATGAAGTTGAGGTCCCATGCAGGCACTGGTGGTTTCCTTGGAGGGTTGATGTTCTTTATACCTCTTAGAAACTGTCTTAGCAATGGGTGAGAAAATACAGGCGGACCAGTGTTATATTTGGCAGATATTGCTGAAGCATGTATTTTTATGGAAGAATATGAAAGGCCATTGTGGAACATTTCAGCCAAATATTCTAGGATCTGTGGAATGCTCATCACTGATGGGTCTTGACCCTTTTTGCTGTTCCAGATACGAAATCTCTTCCATTTTGCTCAGTATGTTTTTCTAGTGGAAGGTCTGCGCGCCTCCAGGATGATATCTTTTACCCTTTTGGAAAGTGTATCCTGAGGAATAGTCATGGAATCTTCCAAGCTGTCCGCTTCAATGTTCTCAAGCTGGGGTGTAGTGTCCTGTAATTGTGCTGTGTCAGAAGAAGTGGCCTTTGAGGAAGGTGCCACGGATCGGTGTGTGTCAAGCTCCGTAGCAGTGGGTACCAGTGTTGTCTTGGCCAGTCTGGAGCGATCAGTATGACTTTCGGTTGCTCTGTCTTGATCTTTAGTAACACCTTGGTCATCAAAGGAAGAGGTGGGAAGGCATATAGTGTTAGAGAGTTCCAACTGAAGGAGAGAGCGTCCACCTTCCATGCTTGAGGATGGTATGTCCTTGTGCAAAACTTTTTCAGATGGTGATTGAGGTGGGAGGCAAAAAGATCTATGTCCGGCCTTCCCCATGCTTGAGTTATTTGTAATAAAATGTCTGGATGCAACATCCATTCGTGTGGATCCATGATGTTTCTGCTTAGGCTGTCCGCCAGAACATTGTCCTTCCCTGGTACAAACTGGGATTGTAGCGCTATTTTCAATTGTAGGGAAATATCCCATAGATTCATTGCCAGTCTGCAAAGAGAGTAGGAATGGGTACCTCCTTGCTTGCTTATGTACCACATAACTGTGGTATTGTCTGTCTTTATTAGTAGATGGCCCTGATGCATGAACTTTTCGAAGGCCTTGATTGCATGTATCACTGCCAGCATTTCTTTTTGATTGATGTGCAGGTGCTTTTCTTTTTGTGTCCATTGTCCTTGAATGCATCTGTCCTCCATGTGCGTCCGCCATCCATGGTCTGAGGTGTCTGTTGTTATGGTTTGACTTGTATGAGGCTTGCTGAAAGGCAGACCTTTGTTTATCTGGCTTGCTTGAGCCCACCACAGAAATTCCTTTTGAAGGCATGGAATGAGTGGGATCAATGCTTCCAGGCTGTGGCTGTGTTGAGACCATAGACTTTTTAGATACCATTGTAGTTTCCTCATATGCAGCCTTGCGTGAGGAATCAGAAGAATGCAAGATGCCATGAAACCCAGGGCCTGCAGGATTTTCCTTGCAGTCATCTGGGTGTGTGTTGCTAATTTTCTGAAGTATTCTGGTAATTGTTTTTGTTTTTCTTTTGTCAGAAACGCCATCTGGGTGTTTGTGTCCAGTGTGGCACCCAGGAAAGGTATTTGTTGGGATGGTACGAGTCTTGATTTCTGAATGTTGACTGTGTATCCCAAGGCCTGCAGTAGGTGAATGACATAGTCCAAGTTTTTTAACAAGGCTTGTTGGCTGTCCGCTTGTATAAGGCAGTCATCTAGGTAAGGGTATATTTGTATCCCCTGAAGTCTGCAATGTGCAATTACTGATGCCAGGCATTTTGTGAACACTCTGGGCGCAGTAGATAAGCCAAAGGGCAATGCTGAGAATTGATAATGCTCTGAGCCTGCAAGAAATCTGAGGTATCTTCTGCAACTTTGTCTGATTGGGACATGCAGGTATGCCTCCTTGAGGTCCAGAGTTACCAGCCAAGACCCCTTGCCCAGCATGGGAAGGAGTTGCTGTAAAGTCAGCATTTTGAATTTTGGCACAATAAGGTAAGTATTCAGTGCGGACAAGTCCAGAATGGGTCTCCATTGGTTTTCTTTTCTTGGAACAAGGAACAGTCTTGAATAAAATCCTTGGCCTTGTTTTGCAGAAGGAACCTTCTCTATTGCTCTTATTTGAAGTAGGTTTGTTATTTGTTTGAGTGCCTCTGCCCTTTGATTTGGTGGCAGGTTTGGCCTGCCATGTCTTGTTGGTAGTGTATGAAAATGGAATCTGTATCCTTTGTTTATTATGTCCAGTATCCATTTGTCCTTTGTAATATTGTGCCAATTTTGTGAGAATAAAGATAATTTTCCGCCCAAAGGTGCTTCTAACTGAGCCCTGGATGGCGGAGTCAAAGTCAAGTCATTGAGATTGTCCCTGCGGAGCAGTGGAAGGTCCTGCCCCACCTCTCTGGTTCGGAGGCTGCCACTGACGTCCTCTGTAGGAGCCTCGAGTTTGCCCTCTACCTCTGCCACGTCTGTTTTTGCCTCTTTAAAATTTGTCTGTGTCTGGAAAGGACCAATGCTTAGAAGGCCAATTTCTGCTGAATCTTGGAGGCTGCACCTGGAGGAAATCTTTGACTGTTTGCACTGATTTTGCCTTTTCCTCTATTTTCTTTAAAACCTCTTGTGCAGTAGCACCAAATAGCTTATGCTTCTCTAGTGGTGCGTCCAAAAGCTTAATTTTCATATGGTCTGGCAATGTTTGTTCCTTTAACCAAGCATGTCTGCGTATGACCGCACCTGTCATTGCTGCTCTACATGAAGCTTCCAATGCATTATATCCCCACTGAAGGAAATGGTTGCTAACCTGCTGAGTATTATGAACCAATTCCTGTAACCCCTTTCTATCTAATGGTTCAGGGGAAGCCAATTTCTTTTGCAAGTCATCCAACATGTATTCCTGATACTGAATCATATGAAATTGACAATTTAATGCTCGCATAGAAAGGGTGGAAGATGTGTATACTTTCTTGCCCCACCTTTCTAAAGCCCTAGAATCTCTTTCCGAAGGAAGTGGATTCTTAGCAGTAGTGGAGGAAACCCCTTTAGGCCCCTGAGAAATAGTTTCAGGGTCAGCAGTATGGCCCATGTACAGAAATTGATGTGTGTCTGGGACCCTGTAGTACCTATCTGGCTTGACAGGAGCAGGGGGGAGGGAGTCAGGGGAAACACTAGATTCTAAGTACACATCATCTAAAACATTTAAAACTGGAGGAATAGCTAAGGGTCTATGCTGAGGTAGCTTTAAAAATTCCCTTAACCTTTTCCTAGAATCTGAGTATTCTTGGCCTTGCCATTTGAAGTGTTCCCTCATGGAATGAAGGGTTTCCCCAAAGGAAAACTCCTCAGGAGGAGAAGCAGAGGGAATGGATTCCTCCGCATCAGAATCCTTGTAGGCCGGGAAGGCCTCCTCCTGGTAGTCTGAATGTGCAGAATCACCTGAGGCCTCATCGGAGGACTGGGGATCTACCTGCTCAACCCTAGGCCTCTTGACAGAAGGCGGCTGACAGCCTCTATCTGGATGTGGCTGAGAACCCCTAATTAAAGAAATAAGGTCCTCAGCTAAACTTAAAATTTGAGAATCAGAAGTGGATCCCAGAGAAACAGATCTTGAAGGGAGAGACTTAGCCTGTTTGGCAGCCTTAGCACGTGTGTAGGCCTTAATGGACATAGACACTGGAGGCCTGGCAGCCCCACGTGCTGGAGTAGTCTTATCCACTGAAATGGTGTCAGCAATATCCTGGGCTACGGTCTCAGAAGGGAGAACAGAAACTGGCACCGAGCTGGCCTCTGGTACCGAAGTAGCCAGTGGGGCGGTGTCGTCGGTCTGTAGCGGTTGTGAAACCGGCTCAGAAGAGACCGAGACACTCGAGGTAGGCCTAAGCGTGGTGTCGGCCAAGACCGCGGGTGTCGTTCCTTATCCTTCCGTTTTTTAGGTAAATGCGCTGTCGGAAGCTCCGACGGCATGATATAACAGAAATCTTCCCCAAAATAATCCTGTGCAAACTCTGACCGACGCCTGAGAGTGCGTAAGTTTTATCTGACATCGGCTGAGGCAAGAAAAGGTCCCCAACGGGGTACTTAGCTTTTTTGAAGACTTCAGTAGCTGAAAACACAGGAGCTGGCCGACCGGCACTTGCGAACTGCTTCTGCTTCGGGCGCCGTGCGGCAAGAAAGACTGAAGAAGATGGCGTCGGCTGACGCTTTTATACCCCAGGTGCTCTGACGTCGGGGAAAGGGCGACATCAGCCGATGCCGGACCCAGACTTTGGAATCCGGCCGACCGAAGGGCTGCCTGAGGCAGGACAACCCCATATGTCAGGACTGCAGCTGCATCCTTGAAGGACATCCACTTTGCTCACCTCGGAGCCAGCCGGAACCGAGGTCGGAGCCGTCTCGATAACGCCAGCCCTCGGCTCAGAAGCTGGAGCCGAGGGTTTGGCGGTTTTTGACGACTTCCCCGAGCCAGACTTGGACGGGGAGTCATCAGGCTTTAACAAGCCCCTTAGGATGAGCTTGTTGCGCCTTTCCTGCAGGACTCTTGAACTAAATCCGTGACAAATGGAACAAGAGCCCTGCGGGTGTAAAGGCCCCAAGCAATAGACACAAGAAGTGTGACCGTCTGTCAGAGACATTTTCT
The DNA here is from genome assembly GCF_019279795.1 of Protopterus annectens. Classification (NCBI taxonomy): domain Eukaryota; kingdom Metazoa; phylum Chordata; order Ceratodontiformes; family Protopteridae; genus Protopterus; species Protopterus annectens. The sequence continues at coordinate 94,142,457 of NC_056738.1, read as the reverse complement.
GACAGCACTAGTCACACTTCTTGAATCCCGAAACCTTAGGGTCCTTTGACATCCTGACTAAAAATAAAAAGGAACACAGTCAGTCCACACACACACACTTATTTAAGTTAAGGAGAACTGACTAAAAACCCCCACACACACACTGAAAGGGGTGGGGGAAAACTAAGGAAAAGCCCGTAGGCCCAAGATAAAAAACTAACTAAAGAAAGGGAAAAAGGGCTACCGAAAAGGGTAAGGCAGTTAGAAGGGACCTAAAGAAGGGTAACTAACTGGAAAAAAACTACTGAGACTGAATATATATCTGAAAAAGCACTTACTGACCAGAGCCGGTCAAAACAGACTACCTCGCAGCGAAGCGGCAAACGAGATCTGGGGAGTTAGCACATGGTATTGTGGGATATAGGGCTGCCTCGAGCCAGTAAAAATAGCTCTCGAGCTATAGTATAGGCCGAGTCGGAGCCGAGGATCGGCTCCGAACCGATCCAGCAAGAATGAAGGCGAGAATGACAACTTAACATTGTGGTATACTGATTAAACAAAATGTTTGCTTAATCAGTGTGGATTATCTTCTACATTACTTTCATGTACAATCCCTGTTGCTTGTGACTGGGCTGTGTTTACACACTGTCTGTGCCGATTGTCTGTAGTCCTGGAAGGACTGAGATTTCACATAAAAGTGCAGACCGGTATTTTATAATGTACAGACTGCTGGCAATGGTTTACTATGTGACAGTGTTTCTATAACGGGCTTTCATTTAGCCTTATCAATACTTCTGTCCTGTGCCTTATTTTACAGGCAGCACCCCTGTCAGAGCTATTCTTTGGCTTTGCTTGTTGCAGGTCTAGGTGCACATCTCCCCAAATAGTTTACACTATAGTGATGCCCATTTTTTTTTAAGTTATTTCTTCTGCCGCCAAGGAACATTTCATGCTAGACATTATACTTGGTTGGATTATGTTTTTGAATATCTTTATTAAATTGTGACATTTTAATCATTAACAATGGATGTTCATTCATACATCAGTGCTGCCATTAGGCGTACAGGGGTTGGATATAACAGTCAACCAGTCTTCTAAAACCCTGGGATCACTTCACATGTGCCCAGGTTTCTGGTTGCATGAGTTCCAGCACCTTAAGCGTCAGCACTTTCTTGCCAGCCTTGAAGAACACTCCTTTTGCAGGCTTCAGAAGATACATTAGCAGTTGGCATTGCTGGACAGAAAAAATTCTTTTGGGGAAAACCTTTGACAGTATGTTATTTTCTGTAAAATATGTGCCGTTTTCTGTGAAAAAAGTTTTATGGGAATTGTGTGCATTATGGAACTGTCTTGAGAATGGCTGGTCTCTCAAGACTATTTTCCTTCTATTTTTAACTTTTGCTGTTTGTGCTTATTTTAAGCAAGTTTTGTGGAAAATGTATACTTGTTTTTATGGGCTTTACTGTGTTTTATGGGGTCAAGCATGTTTTGGGGGTATAACTGTATGTGTTGCTTGTGAACACTACTTTTGACAACTTGCCTATCACCGACTTTATAGCTGCAGTAACTGGGCATCAGATTCCTTTTTTGGCAGAACCATGGGGCAGCTTCCTCTAGATGCAATAAAAAGAAAACTTTAAGAAACCATTTGCCAAAACAGTGGGCTCTGTCTGCACCTCACTTGCTGGTGGGTGACTCTACTGTGGGCATTTCTGGTATCTCACACCTTTTGCTTTGTTCTCCGGATCACTCTGGTGTAGCCAGTTCAGTGACCATGGTCTGATCCACCTCCTCTGCAGCTGTTTAGGTGCCTTTGTCAGGCTTGGGAGAGCCACTCTTGATGGTCTTTGGGGGAGCTGGGAGTTCATTCCTGCATAATAGGGCTATGAAGATTTGTCCCAGGAGGGAAACTCCATGCAAAATTGAGTTCCTCCTAGAGATGTCCTTTAAAAACAAACAAGAGAGAGACAGAGAAAAGGTTAAATATTTATCTCATCTTCCTGAGATTGTTTTTATTTTGTAGATAAGCAGGAATTTGTTGTCTTGGCTCAAGGTTTGCTGCAAGCATTAAAACCTCTGAAGGGTGACTGGAATTTTTCATTACCTCAGTTTCTGAGAATTGTCTGATAAGGAAAGGGAATGGGAAAGTGCATCTTATATTTTTTCTGCTCAAGTACCTGATTCTGACTTTGAGGAACGTGTTTCCACTAAGTTTCCTATGGAAGAATTTTCGTTTTGTGAAACTATTTTTAGAATGTGTTAAATGTTCCATTGGGAACAGACTGTTCCAGCTTCTTCACAGAAATACTATGATTTATTAGAAGTTGAGTTTCCATGGCCTGCCACTATTCCTCCTCTTTACCAGTATTGGAGGTTGTTGTTAATATTGCTTGCAGTATATGTCTGCCAGACTACATGTAGCCCCTAAAAGGTCGACGGACTTTATAATGTTTCTCAGTCATACATATATTTTATCATCCCAGATCTGATGCTAAAGTTGTTTGAGTAGTATCCTGCTGCAGCAAAAAATGTAGTTCATGCTAATCTGTCTTTCTGATTAAATATGGGAAAGGTTTTGACAGGTTAGGGAAGACAGTTTATTCTTCTGCCACTTTTTATTTATTTGTTTGACATTTGTTGACTGGGATAATCTGACTGAGCAATTGCCCTTTTTCAGCGGTGGCCCAGGGAGAAAAGCTCCACATAACAAAATATGACATTGAATTAAAAATACAAACATTCAAAATACAAACTATAAGTAATTAAAAATAATGATGTAACAAATATAAGACATCTAAGTAAAGAAATAAATCTGTGGAGGGTGTTATCAATATAACAAAAAAATAATTTATAGATTAATACAAACAAGTATAGATACAATTGAACTAGGACCAGGTAAATTGCTGAGATCTGGTAGTTCAAAAGTTTAGTGTGTAGTTAGTAGACTGCTGAGCAGTTCGATATCAGTTTGAATTATGAACTAGGGGTGTCATAATTCTAATATATGAGAGCCAAGGTATTAAGCAAGGGCACAGATGGAAGTGACAAGTACAGAATAGAACTGGGTTATGGAGAAAAGTAGAAGTAGTGAGGTGAAATAGAAAAAGAATAGCTTAAAGGAACCTTAACCTTTAGAATAATGAATTATCAGGCTTGCATGTTAAAGTATCTTTAGTTTTTTTTTTGACATAATGAACATTACTGCCAAGTTTCCTTGCTTCAGGAAGTACTCTTTGAATTCTTTAATTGCTTTTGTTTCATAGTTCGCTAAATATTCTTTAAAGATGTTAAGTCTGAAATTTTAAATTCTCTTTTGGATAAGGAGGTTTTGTTTGGTCCTACTGCTACTCAGATAACTCAAACACTTTGATGAAAGAGAGAAATTGATTAAGGGGGTTGCTTGTATAAGAAGGGTTGAAAATTCTTAAGTTTGATAAACCTTTTTGCACACTCAAGTTCCTTTTCAAAAAGTAAAATAAATAAGCTCATCAGGCTTCTAACAAGAAAATGCACAAGAAAAAAGTATCAAAAAGGTTTAAAGATGAATAAGGAATTAATCTTCCAGAAAAAGGGACTGTCCAGTAACACAGAATAACTATTACAGCATCCCCCACACCTCGCTGCCACTGTCTTTAACCTGTCCCAGAGCCTTCCTCTTCACCTTCTTGTTTGGCATTAGATTGTTTCAGACTTCCCTGTTTCTCCCCAGTCATCAACCAAATGCTTTCTCTGGGAGTCATGTAACCATTTCCCCTCAGATCAGTGGGGAAAAAGGTTGTAATTCAAGAGTTTTTCTGCTGCCAAAGAAGGATCCCTTTTGGAGACCAATTCTGGACCTTTTCTTTCTCAACCTGTTTGTGAAAGTTCCAAAGTTAGAAATACTTAACATCAGAGTCCTATTGCTACAGATTTCAGAAGTATTTTTAAGGTTTTCTGTGTCTAGGTTACACTGCCAGCTTTCTGCATTACTATCTGGTTTATCTACTACTCCAAGAGTATTCACAAAGTGTGTAACGCCTGTGATAAACCATTGCAGATGACAAGGTATTCACTTTTTCCTTAGTTCAATGACTTTCTTATTTTTGAAGAGTTTTTCCTCATAGTGTCAGGAGTCCCATACGTAGGTAAGAAATCTCATCCTTAATCTAGGATTCTATTTCAGCATTAAAAAACACTCCTCACAGGATAGTGTTCCTAGAGTGCCTTCTATATTTCTGCATGCAAAAGGTACTTCCTAAGAAAAAGTAGACTGTATCTGGAATTGTTCCTGAACTTCTACATTTAGTCTTAGACTTCCACAAGACACTACCTTAAGATTCTAGGGTTCATGTTCTATGATTATCACAGGGTGTATACTAGGTGAATGACCACCAGGACCTTTATAAGCCTAGCCATGCAACTCCAATTGTGTCCCACAGCTTGCATGTTTTAGATGTCATATAGAGGTGATTGTTGGCTGCAGTATGATTTATGATTGCCTCTGTCCATCAGAGATGTGGGTGACAGACCAGGGGTGGATTTTCAATTTTCTATCCAGTGGTCCAACTTGCACTTAAACAGGGTTAGGGAGAGACTTTGTTTCACATGGGTGTGGAGCCTGTTCCAGAGGAAGGGAATTTTTTGAGACACATGTCTCTGCAACATGTCCTATTTATGTTGCAGGCTAAACTTGGCTCTTTAGAACTAGTAATTCTGATGCTGTTTTTGTGTGGATTTGCAAAAGGTTCATCAGAGTGGAGTCGAGGGATGCTTTGATCTCCCTTTGCCAGACTACTTGTACAAAAAGCCAGTATGGTTCCTACATCTTCACTCTCTGACATTCTAGATTCCTGTGTTTGGCTTTGTGAAAGAGATCGGCTTTGGTGGAGAGACCAGATATCTCTGAATCCAGGTCTTGCCTTTTTTCTATGATTACCCCCTGCATAATCTCCAAAAACAAATGCATAGGATTTTGCATGTGAGAGCTGTGTCTGTGGGGATAAAAGGGCAAGGTCTGTGGAACAAACTGGACAGATCAGAGCATATCAGTGTCAAAGAAATATTAGCTGTTCTTCACACTTTCATTTCTCTGCATCATCTGTGGTTTTCAGACATGTTTGAAATGATCACAGACAGTACCACAATAATGTGGTACATAAACAAACACTTTATACACGTTTGTTTTTTTTTTCTTCTTTTTAACACTTTTTATTCACTGCAGCTTTGCATAAATTGCTCAGTTTCAACATTCCCTTGCACCCATTTCCTTTTACTGAATATTATTCTGTATATATTGTTCCCACAAATTCCATTTATTTATATGGAGTTTGCTCCTTCCCTTTTCTAAAGATCCCACTTCCAGTTCCTTTACATACTTTACAATAGTCATTACTTTAATTACATTTGGTTTAGATTTTCATTTCCATTTTTTCTAGTAGCTGTAACTAGCAGTTGTTAATGTCTTTACATGTATATGACTGAATGTCTATTTTAAGAATGTTTGTAATATGTTAACTTTCTCCTTGGGCCTCCAGTGAAAAGGGTGTTTGACTAAACCCAGTCAGTCAAACCTGATAAAGAAAAGCAAAATGAAATAAATCAAAATAAACAATAAAATTGCTTTTTTGGCAACCAATGACATTAACCTTAATAAGGCCGTAAGTATGCGCACTGCATGAAAATAAAAGTGAAAACTGTTACTATGATTTGCTTTCTTTTCTATAAATGCATGTAAAAAGTACAGCTGTGTAAATAAACATATTCTTAGCAGCAGATGTTCAATTTTAATTCACTGTTGCAGTAGCCTAAGCCATATGGGTTATATTCTTCTAAGGATGTAACAGCCGGCCACCCTTCAAAGCCATTGATCCTATACCTCAGCTCAAACAAATTGTTTCCTTGGCTACAACCATTTATTCTCCCAACATTTCTATTAAAATACTTCCTAGGATATTTTTAAAATCTTCCAGGTCATTATTATAGTCCTTAAAAACTTGTTTCCAGCTACCTGCATGTTCCCCATTATACCTCTCTAACATTTGCTGTCTTCATGAGAAGAATCTTCTGAAGTCTATTCAGGATATAAAGTACCTATACAAACACTTCAAGCAAAAATCCTAAACCTTCTGAACTTTGTATACCTCAGAGCCTTACAAATTTCTTCCATCTGCTCCTTAGTAAATTACCTTTACATTCTCTTTTTCCACTATTTCTAAAGTCCTGTGATTGGTTCTTATACTTATCATGCAGTGTGTTATGTGCTACTTATGTGCTACTATTCATCCCTTTTTCAAAAGCCACTTCTGCTCTAGACTCAACTAAAAACTTTACCAAAGCTGGGCTTTCACTTAGCTTAGCAACCCCATCTCTTCTTCTGTGCTTTTATTCTATCAATCCCTGATATGGAAGGCAGTCTCTGGCCTGCAGTCCAAACCTCTACTTAGCTTCATCCCACTCTTCTACCTTTCCTTTCGGAGTTAATTTGTTCAATACATTGGTTCCTTTACTAATTTCCTCCAGTAAATTCTAGTCCCATTCTGCCTGTTTTCTATACCTCTTCTTCCAAGAATACATATTGGTAAAATCTCCTTTTTTTTCAATCTTACACTATTTCGGAAAATGTGGTACTCTGTATTATTACTTTCCTTAAGAACTTACACCCAGAATCCTGGTACATCTCTCTCTCTCTTGAACTCCCCAATTTTTCATCTTCATCCTTTTCCACTTTGATTTATAACCTTTATGATTTAGTTATATCTATATATATATATCTATATCTATACAGTAAAGTCTCACTTAACTGGCACCTGTGGGGATTGGTAGATGCCGATTAAGTCTAAGTTCCAGTTGCTTGAGATATGCTTTGCAATTTTTGATCGGCTCGTATACCGGCATACGAGCCAATCCGAGCCTCTTCTGTTCAATGTGGAACTGTTCCGCATTGAGTATAACTGGCTCCGCCTTGCAATTTTATGTGTGTGTGTGTGTGTGTGTGTGTGTGTGTGTGTATATATATATATATATATATATATATATATATATATATATATATATATATATATATATATATATATATACACATACATATATATATATATACATATATATATATATATACATATGACCTTTTACTGTGCAACTCTAAAGTACCCCTTCAAATCAGGTAATACTAAACTATCTTGTTCTATGGAGTGAATCATCTTACCCTGCTTAACTCTTGCTCTCTCTCCCTCCCAAATAAATTCATTCAGCTCTTTATTAATTATCATTCACAGCTTCTCCTCTGGTCAATAAAAAATATGCCTGACATGTTTAAAAGACAAAAGGGGCTAAAAGCATTTTCACTGCTTGTATCTTATTTTCCATATCCATAATCACGAGCTTCAAGTTTCTCAGTTTATATATTATATTTTGTTTAGTTTGTTCCTAGTATAGTCTTATCAACCATAACAGAATATTTTTTTTATTCATTCACTTAAATACTTCATTTATCTAGTCCTCATAAGTATGGGTATTGATAAACTGTTTCATCCTTGGGTAGTTTACTACAATAGTTTTGTTTTATCTTCATTTATTTTCTTTCCCAAAAAGACCTGAAAGTGTCTCAGTGTTCCACAGCACCAAAACATACTTTCTGGATTTATCAATTACAAAATAATATCATCCACAAATAAATGAACATTTTCTTGAGTACTGTACAAGTTATAGCTTTGATTTGTGAATCCCATGTTTTATTTGCTAGTGGCTCGAAAAGTAAAGCAGATAACCATGCAGAAGTACACATCACTAATTAGTTTTGTGTCCAAGCATAGCTTGTCAGATAGGAATGCTCCCATCTTATGTCTTGCTCTGACCCTTCTTGTGTCCTTGTTAATCATACTATTCTGTCAGAGAACACTTGTGCTACCATTACCCTGTTCATAAAATGCCATCTGAATGCTGTGTTGAATTCTTTCTCTGCAACAAGACCCCATCTACAGTAGCAGTGTTTTCTTATATTCTGCTTCCCCCTGGATCATTATTGTTCTATTAATACAGTCAAATGTTTGCCTCCCATGCACAAAACCACATTGGTCCATATTTTTCAACTTTGGTAGCACGTTTGCCATACTCTTGGTGAATATATATAGACAAAACCAATTTATAGTTGTGGTTTAAAATTGAAATGGGTCTACATGAAGACTGATCTGAAGGGTCTTTATCATCTTTGGGTAATATAACCACCACAGCTTTCTTTCAAGATGCTGGTAACCCCCCCCCCACACACACACACACACCAGATGCTGTTAAACAAAGTGTTCTGTGGCAACCTTTTATGAGTGCTTGTTAAATACTTTATTTTGTAGTAGATGTAGCCTGGTGTCTGCATAACCTTGGCTTATCTTGCAGACTTGTAGCCCCCCTCCTGGTGGTTCTTCAAACTGTGTTCATTTACCCCCCCTTTTTTTGTTGTTTTACACATTTTACCACACCCCCTCAGAAAAAGCTTTTTCATCCAGTACATGTAATCCTTTGTTCCCTTAATGGTCAGAATTTGTTAATTTGCTAAGCTGGTGATGTAGGTACACTCCTTTACATTTCTTACAGCAGGGCTATACTGGGTTATATCAGTTCTGCTCACGTGTAGATTAATAATGCGTACTAAAATGGGAGGCTTGGTCCCATTTCCTGTCTGACCACCCTTGTTCTCCAGTTACACCACCCACCATCACATTTTGCAGTTGTAGTCACACCTATTCCTATCAGAAACAACCTGACTGCTGTAAGAATGTCAACATAGGCATTTTCATGCAACCCTGGCACTGCATTAGATTTTACATAAAACCTCCAGTAAATAGTCTAAAAGCAGTATACCACTAGCATAACACCCACTATTTTTTTCATTCTGCTTTCTATATACTCCCAGATAATCTAATATCAGTTCATTTTACAAAATCAGCCTGTTCATCTAAACAAAACTTGTTTCTGTACTTGTACATTTTCGAAATTATAATTATGCAAATGTATGCCCTTACAGTAAGAATAATTTCATTAGGCCATTATACCACTCTAATCAAAACATATTTGGCTAAAACATCAAAAAGTGAAACACTTGGCCAAAAGTATTCTATTCTGTATTACTCACAGCAGTGTTAGTAACCAACTCCAGACTACTTAAGGAAAATGTAGCTCTTGTAAAACATCTAGATAGCCTAAAAACTTTTAACAGCCACTTGCTCGATACTCCCAAACACTTCAGTAGTACAATTCCAGATCTTTCTCATGGCACAATTAAAGCTACTTCCCGACCCATCTCTGTATATCCCATATGCAAGACTAACTACTGAACAACATCTGCATTACTAAAAACATAACACTTTATGCTTGTCACAAAATTAACCACACCTATAATAATTTCTACATGGCTTTGCACTAGAAGAGTTTCTGGGTGCCCCAGCATTGCTGATCAGAAAAAAAAAAAACAAGAATCTGCTAAAATAGGACTATTAAATACAGGCAACATAATGAATAAATTTAAGCAGCTTAACACCTTTCTTTCCTAACATGAATTAAATGTCTTTGGAGTTACCAAACTTTGGATCAGAGAAGACGGGCCCATTATAATGTGTTGTTCTTCTGGGCACGTTTACATGTTTAATGTTTGTCTTGAAAAAATTAAAGAAGGGAGATTCTTATAAATATAAGAAACAAACTAAAACTTCCCTTGGAGACCAAAGCACTTTAATCAGTGAATAGGACCATAACTCGCTGTCTGTTAACATCTGTTCTGAAAACTTGTACAACATCTTTCCTCTCCCTCCTGTTAAAACGGAAGGATTTCCCAAACCTCCTTGTGTCTTAAATTCAGAATCCTTTAGCAATGATATTACCCTGGGTGACATTAATGTCCTTAACCCATTCAATAAATGCCTTGAAAGACTACCTTGTGTCCAGCTCATTAGAAGAGTTTGCAAAATCCAGCTTTAAAGCAGGTAATTGCTCACTGCTTGTCTCATAAGAATCTGCAAGACCCAACTTGGTAATCATTCACTGCTTGAATAACTAATTACCAACATTCCTAATAACATCACACCCATCTCTATTGTTGTTCACACTGTAGTCACCGTCCCATCACTTTTTAACCCCAACTTATCCTCAAAAAAAAAAAAAAAAAACATAACCCTCAAAAACTAGTAACATTTAGACCTAGATCTTAGCAAATGTATAACACTGCTGTGCAACAGGAACTGTAAAAAATAAACTGGGTACAAGTCATTGCAAATACAATCCCTTCTCTTGTATTATCAGTACTGGTGGCCTCCTCCCAATGCTAGAAAAGAAATACTTCCTCAAAGTTATAAAAGTAAAGAGTTATACAGAACCTTTGAATAACCAGGGACTTAGAGCAGAGGAATTAATTGAACTACGAAATGTAGCAAAAAAAGCTAGCATACCTACAGTTACGGATTCCAGAATAATCAGAAACAATTTTGGCACTTTATTAGTCAAAATGCACTCGCTGGAGGCACTCCTTAAAATGGAGAACATCGACATTTGTGCTGTAACAGTGACCTGGTTCAAGGCAGCAGAAAGCACCCCTGCACTACCAGGCTATAACTCATTCCACACCTTTCGGCCCCAGAATTTGGACCGAAGCTCCAAAGGCGGTGGCGTTTCCATATTCATAAAGGATGCGCACACCTCCAGACTAGTAGCTCAACATAACACATCAGAGATACTTCAGGTGCAGCGAATATTGGGTAAGACAGCAATTCAGATAGTAGCCTGCTATAGGTCTCCAACTATGTCCCAAGACTCGCACTCCACATTCCTAAGCACCCTGGGGAATATTAGAGTCCATCCTAACACACTGTTACTAGGCGACTTAACTTACCCCTCCATTAACTGGGTAAACTACTCATGTACCAACAGACTTGCCTAATGCTTCCTGGAGTTCATTAATTCCAGTGCACTGGGCCAGCTCGTTCTTACCTCCACTAGAGGTAGCAACATCCTTGACCTGGTCATTATTAACATGGGCGACGGTTGCTCTACAGTCTATGCCAGTAGTTAGCTCCTCCCTGGTTAGATCTGACCACGAACTAATCACCTTGGAAATCCACACCCCCCCAACACAAATGCATGGATCTCGCCATACCCAATAGAACCAAAACATTCTCCTCAAAAAGAAAGGAAATCAATCTGGTGGTCCCCTGCCATAAACAAACTCTACAACATGAGGAGGAAACTGATGCGGAATAAGGTGAAGTCCCAAGACTGGAAAAACTCCCTTATCAGCCTCAACAAAAAGTTGAGATGCCTCATCAAATCCTCTAAAGCTAGCTATGAAAACAGAATTGCAGCAGACAGTAAAGACAACCACAAGGCCGTCTATAGTTATGTAAAGAATCTCTAAGGCAATACCCAGATTTGCTCTGAGCTACTGCACAATGGTACCTCCTATACTGAGCCAACAGATATTGCCAGTATACTGGCCAACAGATTCAGTGCCAACTTTACCCCCCCCATGGACCAATCACAATACCAGTAGATTGCCTGGCACCCAGTATTACTGCTGCACAGGTTAAAACAGCACTGTCCAAGGCCAAGAATACAGCTTCTATGGGACCTGACAATGTCCCTGGTTCTGCTCTACATGAACTACAGAGTGAATTGGCACCTCACCTGTGTGCCCTGTTCAATGACAGCCTCACCTCAGGCTTTGTCCCTACTGAATGGCACATTGCTACATTCATCCCTGTCCACAAAGTAGGAGCGACTACAGACCCTGGGAACTATCGCCCCATTAGCCTTACAAGTCTGATATGCAAAGCTGTGGAATGCATCATCATGGACCTAATAAACAAAGATATAGGGAATCTCCAAACTCTGTATCCCACACAGTCTAGTTTTGTGACGGGTATATCATGCCTGCTCAACTTGGTCGACTTCTTTAAGTCAGTCACCAGAGCTGTGGGTGAAGGCAAGGTGGTTCATACAGCCTACCTTGATCTGGCCAAGGCGTTTGATGCCATTCCTTACTCAGGAATCATAAAAACTCACTAAGCTTGGCATCAACTCCTGTATCACTACGTGGGTTGCAAACTGGCTCACAGACAGAACCCACAGTGTGAAAGTAGCTGACTCCAAGTCAGACTGCCAACTAGTCACCGATGGAGTTTCACAGGGTTCGGTCCTGGGTCCTCTCCTGTTTGGTATCTACTCCTCTGAAGTCCAGGCCAACATGAAGGGACTCTGGCTAACAAAGTACGCAGAAAATTGCAAGTTGGGCGCTATTATTAACTCCCTAAGTGATGTTGACATTCTACAGAATGGCATCACTGAGACCAACAACTGGTGTCAGAACCATGGCCTTAAGCTCAATGCCAAAAAATGTGTCGTCATCCCCCTTGGAAAAAATCCGGTTCCGATGAATTATCACATTGATGGTAGTCCACTGAATACAGAAGGCGTTATAAGAGATCTGGGGAGCACAGGTTGACAGCAACCTTGCTCTTGATCACCACATTTGCCACTGTGGTCAGAAAGACCTTCTATGTGGCACATCTCATTACTAAGGGTTTTGCATCCAGGAAGAAAGAGGTCATTGTCTCCCTCTACTCTTCTCTCATTAGGCCAGTCAATGAATACAATGCCCCATTTGGCATGTACCTCATTAAACACCTGCAGCAACTAGAGTGGCCACAAATGTACCTCACAAAAAGCATTCTAGGCCTTAAACACTTGTCCTATATGGACAGACTCAAAAAATTCCAAGTATTCTCTGTCTCATATCACCTACTTAGAGGTGATCCCTGCTTGACTTACAAAGCTGTGTCTGACCCAGCTCTGTTAGAAATGTTACATCTAAAGAAATCCCAATCCCTCCGCACTACACACTTCAGAGACCTCAGCCTCTTTATCATAATTAACAGAACATGCTGGAGGGACAGGTTCATAACTCAGAGACTGCCCATGTTATGGAACAGACTTCCCATACATGTCAAGCAGAGCACCTTGCTTTCCCTCTTCATGAGAAATCTTGATGAGTGGATGGGAAACAGAAAATTCACCCCGGGGATAACTCCAGTGGCTCTACTCTACAGAGGCACTAGGAACTAAGGTTGAGTGGCACTCTGTCAAGGTAATCCTATGGCTAGGCTTGTAAAGGCCCCAGGGCCATTAGCCTAGGACACCCCTATGAACCTAAGTGACAGGATGCACCTCCTCCCTGTAAAAAGCAGAAGACGCAATGTTTTGCTCCTTAAGGAACTTATTACCAAAAGAGTTCACTAGGGAATCCATTCAACTCCCACACACAGTAACAGTTTCCAGTAATTGTTCTGAACTGCTTCTTTACACTCCATACTTCTATCTCAAGACTATTAAAAAGAAAAGCTAATGCAAAGCAACTTATTGACCAAATCCCAGTTGACACTCCTACAGGTACAGGTGAGATACATCCACTGTTCCTCTTCCTGTTCAACATCACATTCTTGTACCTCTCCAGCACCTTTACAATCTTTACCTAACCAGAGATGTGAAGCCAGTTCTGCTGAAACTAGCAATTGTTAACCCCATTCCCAAAGCTGCTAAACCAGCGTCAGCATATGATTTCAGTCCAGTATCCTTACAATTCACTCTAGGCAAACTCTTTGAAAAACTAGTGTACTCTCGGCTTTATGAAGGAATAAAAAAAATGCTGCATTTCAGACAGCATGGGTTTTGTACAGGGAGCAGCACATTGACCACCTTGAACAACCTCACAAATGACATTCCTATTAACATGGACCAAAACAACTTGAGTCCGTATTCGTAGACCTAACCAAAGACTTTCACTTCACAGATCACCCAGTACTGCATCATACTGTGATGACAGCATGAGCAAGCAGCCATAAGTTGACGTTCTGATGTTCAGATAGGATCTAAAACCGGTTTCACAGCCTTTCTCACTAAATGTGTCCCACAAAGATCCATCTGGTGTTGTCTTTTTCATATGTCTACCCACCAAATTCTCCCACATCTCAATCATCTTCTGTGCTGATGACATATTGATTTGTACATCTTACCATTTGCTTTGTCCCTTGTACCATCTTTCTTGTGTCTAACCTTAACCCAGCCTCTAACCTCAACCCTATACATTACCTTATGGAAAACTCTTTCCCTAGCACTATCATTATTCAGATAGTGTTTCTGAAGCTGTTCATTTTTTTTTAGTTGCCTGATTACAGAAGGAAAACATTTGTTTTATAAGCCCAGACAGTTGCTAGAACAACAGGTTTTGCATTAACATGCATTGTCTTAAGGATATGAAGCGTGAAACTCAAATGTCTGTCATTATTTAGTGACTTCAGTCCTCTGATTTGCCAGAAAACTATAAGTTGTATGAGGAATGGACCAAAAAAATGAGCGAAAAATCTGTACAATTGAGAGGTATGAACATACCATAGACTGCTCAAGTCTTATCTTTCCTCAAATTTCACTCCTCCACCTGAGCATTATTCTGTATGCATTGTTCTCACAAATTCCATTTATTTCTATGTAGTATGTTCCTTCCCTTTTCTGAAGATCAAATCTCCAATTCTTTTTAAGTTCTTTTGCAACACTCGATATTGGGATTACGGTTGGTTTAGAGTTTGATCTTCATTTTCTAGTAATTGCTTTTTTTGGCAGCCAAAAGCATTATATTTGATAAGGCTTTACTATGTCTTGGCAATTCAGTTTCCATATCTCACTTCAAAAGAATAATTTCCTTAGTTACAGATTTACTCCTCCCAACATTTTTGACTAAGTTCCCTTGTAGGTATTTTTTAAATTCTGCCAACTTATAATATCCCCGAAAACATGTTCCCAATTACCCCTTAATTTCCCATTACATCTTCAACATTTGCTATCTACCCGAAGAAAAATCCTCTGAACTCTGCTTAGGTTATAAAAATATTTGTACAAGCACTGCAAATACTTCTGTGCTAAATTCCTACTTTAGACTTTTGCATATTTTGGAGCCATGCAAATGTCAACCTACTGCTCCTTTCCAGTCTTTTCTAACCTCTTCTGATCGATTCTTATAGTTATCATGCATTACTGTATACACTATACTAGTTATCCTTTTTTAACAGCAGCCTCTGTTCTACACTCAACTAAAAATTCAACCAGCGCTAGTCTTGCACTTAACACTGGATAGGAAGAAAAAAAAACATTTCTTGTTCCCCATTTGCAGCATTCCACTGTTTAAAAACAAAATGACTGAACTGCGCCTATAGTCCAAAATTAAAGAAAGCAACATGAAATTCCTTTCTTCCTCAAATAAAAAACTAATAAAGTGCACATTGCACAAATCAGACTAGTAAGGTCAAAATTCCAAACCCACAAAACATACCTGAAACAGCAGCAGTCACCATCAGTAGATTTCAAAATTTATGACTTAATATTTGCAGGAAAAAAATCTATACACAACCACACACTCTCTTGGATTATATAGAGCTTATCCAACAACTAGTAGACAAATTAGTTGGGCTCAGCAATTTTTATCTGGTGACAAATTCTTCATTTCAGCATGCTGAATTGTACTCCACTCCTTAGAACAGGAAGAAATACAATTCAGTTTAAACAAATTCTATATTTCAGTTTGCTGAAATTTACTCCACTCCTCAGAACATGAAGAAATACAACAAATTCAGTTTAAATGACACCTTATTATTTATCATATTGTTCCAGTGTTCCTCCCTGTAAGTAGTAAGGAATGGCACATCATAAATAATGTGCTCAGGAACTTGAACACTATGGTGCTTCTTAAAACCAATTAATTTCTTATGATGAAAACTGTAATGCTAACAGGTTGTCAATGCCTGAAGCATTAAACATGTTCAGGAAATGGCTGCAATGGTCAAGGAAATGAGTCGACACACAAACCACTAGGTAAGGAAGACCTGCCTCATTCCTCCAAAACAAAGTGCCTGCTCAAGTTTCCAAGCTGTGACACTGGTGCAATTATGGGTTAAGCATGGCCTCAAGCTACTGTTATTTTATTTTTAATCTAGTATACTCAAACTTAACGTTATGTGGAAAAGTAAAAATGTACATAAACCACTTTTATTTTGGTCATATTTTAACGAATGAAGTACACTCTAGAGGTTAGCAAAAGTTAAACGACTCAGCTCAAAACAAATAAACAAGGTTGTGAATAATTTCCTTCTTTGGGGCAACCTGTTAGTATTTAAGACTGTGAACAGCTACTTATTATTTGTTTCCTAATTTAAGACAAATGTCATAATTTCAGGCTTTTTCGACCTATGAAGTTTCCTTTAAAAGTTGCTAAAACTCACACAAAACTACAAACTCAAGCCCTAATCACAAATACTATTAACTGAGTTCGGAACAGCTCAGACATTTTTCAGACATGCTTTTTTCTATGAAACACATTAATTCAACATAAGCTAAAAGCAATCACAAGCAGGAAGCTTACGATGATTACATGTAATTTTATATATCCAAAACAAGACTTCTGTGAAGGGGCTAAATGCAGATGAAGATCTACTGGACTTGAGTTAGGACAGATGCCATTCATAGAGATACTTATACACTCTTTTTAATCAGGACTGGCAATGCTATTAAATGTCTCTTACTCACAAAAAGACCACTGCTGTTAAGGAGAAATGATGCCATGTCATGCTTTTGTTCCAACAGCAGTGACTTCTGCATACATGATTCACCAATATAAACAGAACCCCACCACTAAAAGAGTCTGATGCAGAAGTTCCAAAACACCATTATTACGTAACTTTCAGGCTTCATCCCTTTCCGAAACAGCTCAGAGAACTTCAGTTACATATGAACTTAATCTAATCTTCAATAAATAGGCTTTTCCCCACATACATAGTTTGAAATGAAAATTTACACTAATATGGAGTACAGGGTCATGGACAACTTTTTTTTCTCAGTTTACTGTAAGATGAGAGTGCCCCAACATCTACCATGTACACTTGCACAAGAAAGGTTCAATATTTTCTTATTTTTCTGCTTGAGTGATTAAAAATAGACTACTTTTTTGGTTTGATAACCATACAAGTGCACCAATAAAATGGATACTACTCAGTTCCGCTCAGAGGAACAATCAATATAAATAGAGGGAAACTGGCAAGGACACTGAGGAAACTACAAATCTGCATGGTACTAAGCACAATAGCAGCTCTTGGAAAAACCACAGTACTATATAAAATACATTGGTTGAAACTCATCTATGCAAGACACGGTCCCATTTTTTTCTCCAGGCTATGGATACCCCTCCCCCCAAAAAGGTGTTGATCCACAGACACCCGACATGCCCCATATTAAATAAGCAGTAGTCTGTACTATTTTTATTTATTTTACAAACAAATAAAGTATAATGCTATAAATGCACAGTACCTATACAAAATTCATATCTAGTAGGCAGTGATGAAGTATTCGTATCTACTAGGAACCAAAGCAGGGAGATGAAGGATGGATACTTGAACTACAAGGTCTCTGTCCCTCACATATTTACTGATGCAGTGAGTACCTTACTAAAGTGCAAACTTATTTTTTAAGAATATTCTTGCCAGCACTATTTCACTATACCTGGGTGCTGGACATGTAAAACAGGATCTCGTACAAATAGTACTCTACAGAAACTAACCTGACTATGAAATGGCTATCTCATTTGTTGCATTTTAACAAACATACGAATGGCTGTCCAGAACGTAGATCAGTTTATGCTTTAATACGCAGCACTTTTGAAATCAGGCAGTTGAAGCGGAAACAAAATGCAGCACAAGTGATCGCAGATATCAAACAATGTGAATCGGTGATGCTTCATAATAGTTTGTTCCATTTGTCATAATGAAAGGTAATGACTTTGGGCAAACCATTTGGACATAGAGTACTTAGTGAAAGGGGGATGATCCACAGCTCTCTTGAAAGAGATACAGACTTCTTGATATCTGTGTGCCCAGATAACACATCAGCTGACTCTGCATGGACAAGATATGCAGGAGCTCTACTCTTTTATGGATGTCAAAGAAAAATGTAAACTGTACTACATCCATGGTGTAGGTAGAAAACTGGGAGGTGACTGATTAAACAGGACAATTAAGAGGTCTTCAAATGTAAATGATAGATTATTGTGAAGTCAAGAAATTTATAAAAAAAATTGCTTTGGGGGGGTCAGCTTAGGCATAAATGATACAGTAAAACTCACAATACTGTTACATGACAGTCACTAAGGACCTTAATACTTCATGCTGTAATGACCGTTATGCCTTACTTTATTTGCTTTACTTACTGTTAGCTGTACTGCACATTGCACAGCCCTTAGACAACTAAACTGACTAGAATGTCCTCAGCTCTGCCAATACAAGCAACTACCCTTCGCCCATAAAATACTCCATGAACCAGATAAAACCCCAGCCCAACCATACACCACCACTAGAACACTCTGTTCTAGTGACAAACTCATAGTTAAATCTGCCAAAGCTCACAACTCAGCTGGAGAATCTTTATTCTCTAACATCATTCCTAAAATATGGAATCCACTACCCACTTCCATCTGCACCATAGTACAATTAAAAAAAACTTCTATTTACTCACTTAGAAAAATTCTGGCTTTGCTGTTCGTTGCCGCCTCACTGCAAGAGGTTCTCCGGTTCAATCCTTGCCTGGGGTGCCTTCTGTGCGGAGTCTGCATGTCCTCCCAGTGGTCCCATGGGTTTCCTCCCACATCCCAAAGACATGCTTGTTGGGGGATTGGACACTCTAAATTGTCCCTAGATGTGACTGCGTGCTTCTGTGGGCCTTCTGTGGAAGGTTGGGCACCAGGCTGGCAACTTGACACTGTAAAACTCCACTGACAATCATGAGCGGACAGGTGATCCACTGTGGCAACCCCTAACCGGGAAAAGCCAAAAGAAGAAGCAGCTCAGTAAGGAAACAAGTTTAAGGTGGTTGTTAATTTTACAGGTGTAGTAAGGGTTTTCTAGATAATGGCTTTTTAATGCTGATTTAAAGTTTTTCAAACAGTCAATTTGAGTTATGTGGGAGGGTAGGGAATTCCAAAGTTTAGGAATGCTATGGTAGTATAGGCTTTGTCCAGCTCTTTTGTTAGGTTTGGTTACGTTTAAAAGCATTTTGTTGGATCTGAGAGTTCTTGATGGAGTAGAGTGCTGGGGAGGAGCTGGGTTTAAAAATAAGTTTGTGCACTAGTGTTAGTTGGGTGTAATTGAGATAGTTGGAAAATTCAACCCAGTTCACTTCTGAGATTATGTGGCAGTGGTGTGTGCGGCTAGGGTTACCTGAGGCAAATTTAAGCTATTTTATAATAGCAGGATTGCAGTTTATTGCTAAGGGATGAGTGAAGGTTAGTAAACATGACACTTCCATATAGTAAGGAAGGGATGAGCAGGGCAGTGGCCAGTTTAATGTTGGTGCGATTGTCTAGATAGACTTTGTGATGGTAAAGTTTCACTAGTTTGAAGTGAGTTTTCTTTATTGTGTTAAGAATATGTGGTTCAAATGTGAGCTTTTCGATTGTGAACACAGCAAAATTATTTAACAATTTAAATTTTGGTATTATCTGGAGAGAAGATCCTGAATTGTATATCTGGTGATTTCGTGGAGAAAAGTAGTAGTTTGTTTGTTTGGGGGGGGGGGTATAATAGCAATTATGCATGGCCATGGTGGTGCAGCGGTTAGCACTGTTGCCTCACAGCAAGAGGTTCTCCCGTTCGATTCTCGTCTGGAGTGCCTTCTGTGTGGAGTCTGCATGTCTGTCCTCCCCGCAGTCGAGTTATGTTAAAGACATGCAGGTAGGTGCGTGTGTGAATTGGCATGTCTTCTTTGAAGGTTGGGTGTCGGGCTGGCAACACGGCACCATAAAAATCCACTGCCAATCATTAGCGGACGGGAGTTCCGTTGTGGCGACCCCTAACCGGGAAAAGCCAAAAGACTTGCATACTGTTAGAAGTACTGCACTGGTAGTGACCCCTAAAGATCTACTCCACAAGTTAAACTGCATACAGATTCAGTAACTCATAACAGTCTTTTAAAAGCAAAGTATATTACTGACTCTTCATTTAAACTGGCTGCAGTTTACCAAGTGGAATCATTACCAGTACAGTACTGCATTAAAATGCTACCATTTTCTGCAACTGCAGTATGGCAGTCATTAAAATATAAACTGGTTACTTCATAGGCAGTAACTAGATATACAATCCAAATGACCATTAAGGAGTCTAGCACAAGTTCCCTATTGTTCCAAAGCACTGAATGATTAAGTGACTTGGTCAAGCTCACACAATAGGCAAATGAAGGCTGAGAACATCAAACCCTATACCACAGGAAGTAGCTCATTAACAACTCACATCCTTAAACTCCTGCATTAACTGCCAGACCTAATGTCTTCAAGACCATCACGCTGCAAAGTCAATGAAATCTCCGCATTTAAATCAAGTACTGTACCAGCAGCAATCCCCACCCTATCTGTTAAACTAGATACAAGAGTCATTAAGGCATGATGGTCATAAACATTTGTCTTTATGACTGTCAAAGTATTACTGTCGTCTTTCTTAATACTTTAAAATTTAATAACTGTCATGAATTACTGACTCTTCCCTTGGACTGTATGCTACAGTGCTATGTTTAAATGCTACAGTTTTACGCAGCTGTAAGGTCTGAATGACCATCATTCTGTAGAACTGCAGTAATTAAAGGAAAGTTATATCCTTACCATAACATCCGAGAGTGACAACTAAATTTCTGTTTCAAGGCTCAAGCTTTTCCCCTCTCCCATAATGCACCGCTATGCCTACTGCCATCAGATTAAGTTTGCACCCCAATACAGCATTATCAGACCTGAAGTAAAATATTACTAAATGGAATATTGTAAACAAGTAAAATATTACTAAACAGAATATTGTAAACACCAAGAGCAATCTTAAGGGATTGCAACCAAGCAAGGCTTCAAGATGCTATAGTCTGGTCTAGTAGGAGTCTTCAACTGTGACAGTTTGGACAGGGGGTGGTGGGTGAGAATGTTAAGATGGATGGAAAAATACAACATGGATCTATCATTATGGTAAGTACAAAACTTTCATATCTGATGTTGTCTTTTCCATCTGGCTCAACAGGTGGGACAAAGTCCCCAGCTAATACAGCCCCAGAAGGCACTATGGAAGGATATTCCACAGAATGGTAGAACCACAGGAAACTCTGCTCCACAGATATTATCAATGGGAACCCAAATAAAGAAGGCTATGGAGACCACAACTGTCCTAGTAGAAATATGCTTCCAGTTTTGAGGGTAGTGACAATCCCCTACCCCTATACATGAATGTAATACAATCTGATAATCACCTGGATGTGAGGAAAACCTCTGATACACTGGAAACCAAGTTAGTCTTAGAAAGGGTAATAAACTGATCACTCTTTCTAAAGTCCTTAATATGGTGTAAACAGAAATTATCTTCGAGGGTCATTTTAAGTCTAGCCAATTTCCTTTTCAAAGAGGAGATTCAAACTCTGTATTTTATGACTGCAGGGGAAACAACTTAATTATAACAACCCCCAACTCCCTGATAGTAAACATCCAAACGGTGAAGTAGATAATCACCCTTATTTGGGAAATTTGTAAAGACTGGTACATGTACAGCTTGGTTTGAGTTCGTCTCCGAAGCTAGCTTGGGAATGAAAGTTGGGTTGGTCCTGAGGGAAACTCTATCCTTATGAAAGATCAAATATGGAGGCTTATATGACATGACCTGTAACTCCAAACCATTGCTGGTTGACATCACTGCCATCAGAAACAGCATTTTCTAGGACAGGAACTTCAAAGCCACCAAGGCCACAGGTTCAAATAGTGCCTGGAGAAGACTCTGCAACAGAAATGTAATGTCCAAAGGAGGCACGGAGTCCCACAAAGGTGGCTGCAAAAGAAAAACACCCCTTAATAATGCTTTTGACAGTATCAAGAAAGCAATGAAAGAATTCTGCTCCCACAAATGAAAATTAGAAATGGCAATTAACTAGACCTTGATCGTGGAATAACTAGCCCCAGCACAACAGAGGCCAGCCAAGAAGTCCAAAATCAAAGACAAAGGTGTAAAGAAGAGGTCAAGACCCTTAGAACAAGCCCAAATGGTAAAGGTTTTCCACTTACTTCTACAGGTCTTTCCAGTGGAGTGTTTCTGAGATGAAGTGAGAATCTGTACAATTCTAAACAAATGGCCTGGAATTTGTGGACATCATTGGAACTAGAGAATCCAGGTTAGATTAAGGGATTTTATGCCTGGATGAAGCTTGCAAGAGGGGTGAGATATCATACCCGGAACAAGATCCAAAACCCAGGGTAGGTATAGTAGGTGAGGCCTTACCCAGGATGTGCATTGAAACAAGAAAACAGTGGGAAGACATTGCCCACTGCCGCACTTTCATGGCTTCTCAACAAAAGGAGTAAGACCAGGTTCCATCTTGCTTGTTGCTATATCAAACCAATGACATATTATCCATCTGTGCCACTATTACATCAGTGGGAAGGCAGTCCGGATAGGCTTGCAACTCTAAGAGAACTGCCCGCATCTCCAAGACATCACTGTGAAGGCTGGTTTTCATCTGGGAGTAGGTACCTTTGACAATCCTTCCTTCTAAATGCTTCCACCCTTAGCCCAGAGGGAAGGCATCTATACTTACCATGGCCTTAAGCAGAGGAAACAAAGGGTCAACCTTATGAGGTCAGCAGGGAAGTCAACAACCACAGAAAATGTCTACAGATGCTGGTGAGCCTGACAAGATGGTGCATCATCTAATCCAGCATGAAGCACTAGATGGACAAAGTCCACTAGAGTACTCTTATATAAAACCTTACTCATGGGTCTAGAGTGATCACAGCTGCCATGAACCCGAACAGACAAAGAATCAGGAATGCTAGTGGATTCTGCTAGAATAAAACTTGAGAAACTTAAAGCTGAAGAGACAAAGGAAGCCTAAGTATCTAGTTGGTGGTGCTCAGGTGGCAACCTATCAGTTCTACGGTCTGAACCAGTTCAGGTTTGGACTTTTCAAAGTTTGCTATGATTCCTAAGGAAGAACACAACTGGAGTAAGGAGAGTGGCACAAAGAAGCTAATTCCTTGTGGTGGCCATAATTTATTATTTATTTATTTAACATTTGTTTGCCAGGATAGTCCGACTGGACAACAAGTGACAATTTTCAGCAGAGTCCTGGGTAGAAAAACTCCATAAGTTTACAAAGAGAAGAAAAATTAAGCCAGTCGTTTAATACCAGGAGCCCCTACAACCTCAGTCAGGGTGCTACCACTGCCATGCACTTGATGAACACTTGGGGAGTTGTGGTTAAGACCAAAGGGCAGTGCCCTGAACTGAAAATAACTGGCTTCCAAAAGGAAGTGTACAAACCACCTGGACTGACTGGCTACCATGATATAATAATACGCAGCATGTAGGTTCATCAAGCACATTGAGTCATTAATCCTCAGAAGAGGTAATATGGACTGTAAAGTGACCATATGTAATGACACCTGCTTGACAAACTGATTTAAGTTGCTTAGGTCCAGGACTGGGATTAGGTCCCTATTCTTTTTTTTTATTTTTGGCACTAAAAAGAATCTTGAGTTGACTCTCACACCTCTCTGTACTGGTGGGTCCTCCTGAATTACTCTTAGCAGCTTTAATATTTGCTGCGTTGCTGCCCTTCACCATCTAGGTAGAACATCTGGAAGGGAAGAGAGACAGAGGACATTAGGGCAATACTTCAGGAGTACTAAAAGGGCTTGTAGGTAAAGAGGCCTCAAAACCCTTGGTTCTGCTGTCTGCTTCTATTAATGTTCTCCCCTCCGTCTTGGGAAGGCCTATCCTCAGAAGTGTATTGGGCAAAATTCTGGAACTTTAGGAATCAAATATCCCAACTGCTTATAGAAAAAGACCTCTGAGGTGTGGAGAAATGGATTCCAATGACAGAATAGGTTTTGCCATCCTGCTCACTCCTGGTTAGGGTATCCTTAGCCTTGGGTTCAAATAAGGTGCACCCATTGAAGAGGTCATTCTGGAAAGATGTCCTAAAGCCTTCCACATAGACACATCCAGGCATGGCAGCAAATAGTATGACTGGTACTCACTACTTTGGCCATGCTATATACTGCGTTGGATAAAAAGACACATGAAAACATTGGTAATAAGACTGTACAGTGGCTAGATAGGACTCTAATGCCCTATGAGACTCCACTATGGTGACACTTACGAGGAAATTTGACAGGTGTGTCAGAACCCTCTGTAATCTGGTCATGTGAGAAGAATCAGAAGTAACGGGGAAAACCATGGCTGTCTCAAAAGTAGTTGATGTTAGCTGTTCCGAGGACAGATGGCGGAGTACCAAAGATCTAAAAACTGTAGATGTTCAAACTGGAACTGGGAGAGAACAATTTTTACCCCTCCCCATCGACCCAAATAGTAGAGAATCTTTTCAAATGTCTTAAATGCCAAGGCTGAAGCATGTCTAGGAGTGGGCTCCCTTGGATCCAAGAACCCTGAGAGAGGTCCAACCCTGGATACCACTTTGCTATGCTCACAGGCAGACGCTGGAATGAAGCAGTTGAGAACCAGGGTCCAGAGAGGTATGGAGGGCTCTGAAAACCTTCGAGTCAACCCTGACCTCTGGGGCCTGACACCAACCCCTTGGCCCTGGGGACCCATCTAGATCAGACACAGTCAGAGTAGAGTGGGTCAAAGTTATAGTTGGAGTCAAAGACACCTAGTAACACTGGAAGTAAAAGCAATTATCAGTAGATAAATACTATTTGTGGAATAAAAAGTCATACATAAACAAGTACACAATCTGGTTTATGTGCTAAACAGAAATCACTGCACACTCCATGGAGTTGTAAAACAAGCACTCACTCTACAAGCGCCTTAAACACAATTCTTTATGGTAATATCTGTTCAACTTGCAACCTAGAGAGTATTACAGTATTTAAGAAATTGTGAGATTTTTTTTTTCTATTATGTATTTTTTTTATTGGAAGAGTGTTATTTTGTGTATAAAATATTGTCAATACACACACTGATGGACTAAACCTAACTGGTCTTCTATGAATATTTCATAAATAAACAATAAACAAGGAGATCTTACAGGCCAACAACAATCAGGCTGAGCTTGGAATGTTCTGAATGGCAGCACCAATAATGCAATTTCCTAAAACAGTCCTCAACAAAATATAATCTATTCCAAAGTGTTAAACTTCCAAGCTGACAACTTAAAGGATGGGGGGGGATAAAGTTTGCATAAAGATAAGCTAATGCAATTTTTCAAGTGTGACTGTTCTTCCACGATTCTGTCCATTTTAGACAGTAAATATCTGGTTTGCTCAATGACAGTGGCTATGCAATATACAACACATAGATAAAAAACAACAAACACATGTAAGATCTAGAGAAGTGGCCATAAACCATACTTTAAGAAAATCAGATCCTGTCCAATGCTTAACGGGCTATGTTGCTGCTCTAAGCAGTTACAAGCAACATATGCCAAAACTACTACCAAAACACTCTAATTTAGTTACAAACCCCTCTTGCAGCGCTCTCGTAAATGCAATCTATCCAAACTTCAAAGGCCTCCCAGATGCTATTCTCATCAAACTCTCAAGTCTACAAAGGCACATAAGTACATTTCACAATGTCTCACCCTCTATGAACACTTAAAGTAAACCACAACACAACCAAGTATATTGGTCATTGGAGACTATTGTGAGATGCAATGATGCTCCACTCACCAGGCTAAGCAAAGAGACAGTCGTGGTCAGTTGTCTATCAGGGCCAAGGATCTGCCAAATCACACGTGCACTGAGAACACTGAATCAAAAGTACCAGTATGACTCTGTCATGGACATTAGTGACCTGAGATATACATCCCTGGACTATATGAAGACAGACATGATAGAGCTTTCAGATCGTGTCCCAGGCAGGTATGAGCCTAGCACTAAGCATCATTCTACCTTCATCAAGCATGATATCACAATATAAAGAAAAGATGATTAACTTTAACAATTGGCTTAATTACTGGTGTCATTCTATGGGGTCAAATATCTGTTGGCCTGGGAGAACATGGTTGACAAACCACACTGCTTCACCACGGATGGTCTGCAACTGTTCCCACGAGACTTTCGGATATAGGCCAAAACATTATCCACCCCTATAGTGAATATTTTGGCCAATGCCAACCTTCTGACATAGTAAATTCTGCTCAAGACAGACTAGAGATGTTACTGTTCAGTACTAGGAGTCTCATCAAGAAGCTCCACTCCCTCGAAGCACTCCTCACCCTTGAGGGTGTTGACATCTGTGCAGTTACTGAAACAAGGTTTAAAGCCAGCAGTGCAAGGCTAGAATGCCTTCCATACATTTATACCTGCTATCGCACAAGAAGGGATAAGAGGTGGAGGTGTACATAAAAAGTAAGCACACATCTAAATTGGTCAAACAATATGACAAGCTTGAGCTACTCAGTGTCCAACTCACCTTAGGTAAAGTCCCATACCATATCCTTGCTAGATACAAGTCCCAGTTTATGACCCAGGATAACCAGAGTCGGTCCCCAATTCAGCCGAACACCACATTCATGGGTAATTTCAACTATCCCACCATAAACTGGGATACATACACAACCACTAACATACAGGCTCAATGATTCATGGATTCTGTCAATGCAAATACCCAGGGAATAGCTAGTATGCATGCCTACTAGGGGCGTAAATATCCTGGACCTGGTACTCACAAATATGAAGGAATGTTGCACCCTCCCCCATTGTAATGTCATCACTGGTCAGATCAGATCACAAAGCAGTCACCCTCGAAATAAATATAAAGCCTAAACTCCCAGGCAAACTACAGAATGTTTATGAACTTTTCCAAGGCCAACTAAATCCTCTTAAGCAGTAGCATAGCTAAAATTCCAAGCCCCCCCCCAATCAGATAACACTGTGGCTTATGCAGAAGCATTAATGGAACCTCTGTACAAACATGCGAATAACGGCATAGAAACAGCAGTACCAAACTGAACCAAAATAAACACAAGACAAACTCCAAATACAAGACACCCCTGGTTGACGCTCAATACAAATAGCTTGTACAATAAAGAAAGAAAATCCTGTCTAAAAATAGGAAGGGCTATGCCCAAAAAGCAAATAATTCCCTCTTCAGTCTCAACAAACAACTTGGGGGACTAATCAAGGCCAACAAAGCCAACTTCAAGGTAAAAATAGCCTCCCAGGCTACGGATAACCATAAGGAATTTTATAATTATGCATACTACTTTAAGGAAAATACCTAACAGTGTGCTAAACTAATTGTAAATGCAACACCCTATACTGAACCAGAGGATAAAGCAAATTTCCTGGCCAAAAAATTTAGCTCCGATTTCACCCCCCTATCACTCTTAGTTATCTCCCAGGAAATGCCCACTACCATTTCTCCACCAACTATCACTAAAGAACAGGTCTTCACTGCACCCTCCAAAGCAAAAAACATTGCATCAATGGGTCCTGATAACATCCTAGGATGCCTCTTACATAGCTTGAAACATGACCAGTCAGGCTCACCAGAATCATAGCCCCCAAACAGGCTTCATCCCTAGGGAATGGAGGGCTGCAACAGATTTCCCTCAACACAAAAACTGGGACCATCACCAGACCCAAGGAACTACCAACCATTAAGTTTGACTAGTCTGACATGCAAGGTCATGTAAAGAATGATCATGTGTTGTTTGTCTTTTGGCTTTTCCCGGTTAGGGGTCGCCACAGCGGAACTCCGGTCTGCTAATGATTGGCAGTTGTTTTTTATGGTGCTGAGTTGCCAGCCCGACGTCCAACCTTCAACGAAGGCACGCCCATTCAAAGCATGTCTTTCAAATGCCCACTCGACTGCGGGGAGGACATGCAGACTCCACACAGAAGGCACTCCCAACGCAAGCCGAGAATCGAACGGGAGAACCTCTTGCTGTGAGGCAATAACGCTACCGCTGCACCACCGCGGAAGTACACAAAGAATGATCATGGACCTGAAAAACAAAATCATAAGAAATGTTCAAAGATTGGATCCATCCAAGATGGGTTTCATCAAGGGCAGGTTATGCCAACTAAACCTAGTGGACTTCTTTGAGGTGGTCACTAGTGCCATGTACGAGGGCAAAACAAGGCATACTGCCTACCTCGACCTGGCAAAGGCATCTGAGACAATACCTCACTATTTATTATAGGCAAACTCACAAATTTAAGCATAAATGCCTATGTCACACGATAGACAGCCAACTGCCTCACTGACAGGACACAAAGTTACGGTGGGGGATGCTACCTCCACCAATAGGGCTGCTACTGGTAGTGCCCCACTTTGCTCAGTACTGGGGCTTCTCCTGTGTGAAATATACGTCTCTGAAGTCACAGCAAATGTAGAAGGCCCATGGCTGACCAGATCTGCAGACAACTGCAAGTTGGGTGCAATCAATGAATGCACCCAAAGATGTAGATATTCCTCCATAAGGGTCTGACACAGACAAATAATTGGTGCCAGAGCCATGGCAAATTACAATACTGATAACACTCCCTTATGGGGAGAAATGGTAAGGGACTTGGAAACTCAGGTTGATAGTAACCTGAACTTTAATTACCATGTGTCCATGGTGTGAGAAAATAAATCTACATGGCACAACTTATAAGTAAGGGCACGCCATCCAGATAGAACGAGATCATAGTCACATTATACTCAGCCCTCATCACACCAATAATAGAATACAATGCACCTTTCGGTATGTACCTGACCAAGCCTTTGCAACAGCTGGAGCAGCCAGAGAGATTCTTCACTAAAAGAATACAGGGTATGAATAAAACACACTATATGGACCGTCTCAAAGTGCAATCCCTGTATTCAGTCTCCTACAGTCTACCGAGGGATGATCTATGCCTAACCTAAAAGGCATTCTCTGTGTAGCAGAGCTATCGGGTCTAGATCAATCACAAAACATACAGCACCAGAATTACCCTATCTAAGGAACTAAACCTTATCTGTGACAAACAAAGCATGTTGGAGGGACAAGTATGTGTCTCATAGATTACCCTTTTTTTTTTTTTAACAGATAACATTCACCAGAAGCAGAGCTCTTCCCTACTCATATGCAATTTGGACCAATAGACAGGAAATTGCATACTCCCACCTGGCTCGTCTCCTGTGTCCCTTGTGGATAGGGGCTGCTTGTAGGTGCTTTAAGGCACAGACATATACCAAAGCCATTCTAGTCCTTGGCCACTGATAACTGGGAAAACTGGGGCATGAATGGCCAAGTTTATAAAGGCCTTAGGACAGTTAGACTAGTAACCTCCCATGACCCTAAGTATCGTATACTAACACACAATCAAAACATGCACTGGAATCCCAACAGGAGAAATGCAAAGGCAAAAAAAGTACAGTTGCATACGTTTCACTTAACTGTAACAGCAGATGTTCATAGAACACATTAGCTAACTGGCATTTGAGTAGTAATGCCCAACTGCCTTCTCTCCAGCAGTCTTCAGGGCTTCAGATTCCTCCCTCCGCACGTCTGTGTGTGAAAGACCAGTCAGGTGTCACAGCAGGCTAGTTCTTCACAGCCACAAACAGCATCCCTCAGTTTTTTCTCCTAAAGCCCAAAAGCAACAGCAGACGGAAAATGCAAGCATACTTTTCCGAAGACAGCATGCACGCACGCGTGCTCACACACACATGCACAAGCACACACACACACACACACACACACACACACACACACACACACACACACACACACACACACACACACACACACACACACACACAAGCAAACGCACACACACGCCAAAAGCTGATAAATACCAGTAGCAACCACCAACAAACAAATATATACATCCACGTAAACTGGTATGGTGCAAGGGTGCTGCTTGTATGGCAGTGTGTTGTACGAACATCTACTGTTACAGGTAAGTGGAACTTATGCAGCTGTACTATGTTCAACAAACACACTACCTTACTGGCATTTGGGTAAATTCTCAAATCTTACCCAACCTGGTAGGAGGAAGGATAAGGGTCCAGAAGCCCTGGAGAATGGTCATAGCGAAGCCTTTTCTGGATCTAGAAAAGGCATCTAGTTTATAGTGTTTCATAAAAGTACAGAACAAAGACCAAGTTGCTGCCTTTAGAATACTTCAAGTCCATCCCTTTCCAAAATGCTGCTGAAGAAAGAAGAAAAGGTCCTAGTGGAATGTGGTTATAACCTGTATAGATTCACCTTGCCTTGGTGGGTTTGACAAAAAACAATACCAGAGGACAACCAACAAGCAATAGTTTGGTTAAAGACAAGTCGACCTTTCTTCACTCCATAGAAGGAAATATAAAGCCTTTTGGTCTTCACAAACAGCTTTGTTCTGACACAGTAGTATCTGACCTGCTGATCACCTCCAAGGTATGAAGAATCCCCCACCCCCCAAATTCTTAGGTCTCACAAAGAATACAGGTAGACTGAAGAACTGATTAAGAGTGAATTCGGAAACCATTTTTTGCATGAAATAAGGATTACTGTGCAACACAACTCTATCCTCCTGGGTAAACAAGGTAACGGTGGCCCACTGTGAGAACTTGCAGCTCAGAAACCCTCCTTGTGATGTCACAGCAATAAGCAAAACATTTTTCCACATTATGAACTTCAGATCAGCTTGAGCTACTGGTTCAAAAACAGGCAAATTCAATTTTTCTAGAACATAGTTAAGATTCCACAAAGGAGGAATTTGCTTGTAAGAGGATCCGGTATGCAACACTCCTTTCATAAACTATTTTATCAAAAGAGAAGAGGGGGCATCCATAGGCAGACAAGCAGAAATCATTTCTAAATTCACCTTAACAGGCACATACGATAAATCATCCTGAAGTATCTCATTCAAATATTTCAAGACCGGGGAATATTAACCTCAACAGACTCCCTATTCTCATTTAAGCACCACCTATTAAACCTCATCCATTTATAAACATAAGATTTTCTAGTAGCAGTTTTTCTGGTTTCCTTTAATACCTGCTGCACATTCTGAATCAGGGTGTTTTGTAAGGAGGGAAACAGATATACTTGAGGCATTCTCCACATCTGGACTAGATCCTGGAGCACCACACCACTGGCATGAGCTTCTACTCATGAGGGTCTGACCAAAATCTGCTTGGTCGGTCTGCTACAACATACTGGTCTAGGAGGATGTAAAAAGCCTAAAGAGTCCTAGAATACTGAGAAGCCAGCTCCCAGGCCATCACTGCCAAACAGCACAGAGGGTAAGACCTGGTACCAAGTAGTCACCCAAAAAGGACCTAGAATCCACTGATGATGGAAAACCTTCAATGTGTGAGCCACTGCCAATATCCCCTTGATAATGATGTGATTCCATATGTCCTTGGTACCCCAAGTGCCGTGCACTTGCCTCCCCATTTATACAGCTTCCCCCCCAAAGCAGACGAGCCTGTCTGGATAGGAGAATGGATGTCCTGGACTGACACTCAACTGTTCTCTCCATCACTGTAACAGTCTATTAACTCTAGTCTAATGAAAGGAAACACCTGCAACTAAGTTTACAAGGAATGAAGCTGCCCAGTCCAACTGTGTCAGGCATACCACTGATTTTTTTTCTCATGTGAAGATAAGCCAGTGGTATCAAGAAAATTATGGTCGCCATCAGTTCAGGAATTCTTGAGCTGGGGCAACACTCCTCTTGGAGAACTCCAGAAATACAGTTTAGTAAGAGATCTGGTCTTCAGGCAAAAAAGCCATTCTTACATTGGAGTCAATAAGACATTATGAGGAGGTCAGGCATGACTTCAAGAGGTTCAACTTGAACCCTAGAAGGCAGAGTAAGGCCAACACCTTCTCTAAAAATTTCAAGCACTTGGACACAGACTGTACAGATCAGCAAGTCATCCAAGTAAGGAAAAATGTGCATGTCCATAATGCAACAGTGGACCACTACCCAGGCATGACATTTTCTAAACACTCAATGAGCAGTGGAGAGCCTAAACAGCAATACAGAAAATAATTTTTGACCCAGAGACAAGAAATCTCAGATACCCCCAGAAATTATGAGCAATGGGGATATGATGATAGGCATCCTTTAAGCCCACGGTCACTAGGAAGCAGTGGTCCAAAAGAAGAAACAGCACAGTCTGCAGGGTGAACATCTTGAACTTGGGAATGGAGAGCTAGAACACTGATCTCCACACGTTTTCTTTTTTTGGGGACCAGGAAAATTTGGGAATGAAACACTCATTTTTTTTTTCTGAAGAAGGTGTGACACCCATCACTGCTACCAATATGTGATGGGCACCAATATGTGTTGTCCCCATTCTGGGCCAGTAATCAAGGAGCCTGAATCCTCACTACTGACACTGAAGAGGGACATACACTTGGAATACAAATGCATTTCCAAATGTAGACCTCTCAGCATCAAGTACAACTTGCCTTAAGAGAACACAGAGAAAACACTCAGCCCAAGGTCTGGATGTCTCTATATCTATCTCCCTCCAGATCCAAAATAAGACTCCCCACTGGTAGAGCTGTAGAATTAGGTCCTCAGCTGAGTGTCCAAGCCAATTCCTTCAGCACCCTCTCTGTAAACAACATGCTTCATGTCCCTGGCCCAAGTAGCTGACAGGCACACCCTGAGAGAATTAATTTTACACACTTACACACACACACACACTTACACACACTTACACACACACACACACACACACACACTTACACACACACACACACACACACACACACACACACACACACACACACACACACACACACTTGGGAAAGGCTGGCACAGATGTACCTGCTGTGCCCCCGTCTGCCCAGAGTATAAGGTAGTTATCACTGCCACCAGACACTTCACAATCAGCTACTCTAAGGCCCTTAACAAATTGTGTCTAATTACACTATGCAATATTAATATTAATACAAATGGTAGTAGTTTACCAAGACAGTTAGGTCTTCTGGAGTGGCCCACACAGTGTCACCAAATAAATATAACTTCGCTCAAAGGCTAGATACTCTCTACAAGAACCAGGCACAATAAAAGTATTAAATATATTTAACAATAAAAGTACATGAAAATACTGAATATAAATTTTCAGTAAACCACAGAGTTCAAATCACAGAAAATACTGAAAACAACATTGATGGACAGACTCATACAAATAAAGGAAAACAATCTCTAAACTAAGCTTCACTATATTCCTGACTGAATCTAAGAGAATTTTACTGCTCCCTGGTTAAGTTACTTACTTGGGCAAGGCAAGATGAAATACATGATCAGTCTTTCTAGTTGGGCCCCAAATGGAATACTCCATATTCGGTGATTACTCCCTGTAAAATATAACCTCCAAGATTTATTTATTTTATTTATTTTACATTTGTTGACCGTGATAGTCCATCTGGATACATGTCCATTTTCAGCAGAGGTCCAGGGAGGAAAGCTCCAAGGTAGAACATGCAGTACAAATCACACAATAATTACAAGTTACACACAGTTTACAGGCTGCAGTTGAGCAAGCAAGTAATATAATCATACATTTTCATACATACATACAAGATGACTTGCAGAATGACCTCATCTGGTCACTTGACGCTAGGTTCCCACAATATCGCCTTTTGAAGTTTGAGACAGGACTTTAGCAGACTGCTACAATACACATTTAGAGCTTTTACAGCAATGCCTAGGAGCGAGAAACATTTACAACACTTCTCCCTCTTCTTTACAAAAGCTAACAGATAATGGCTGCTTCCACACCTACCAGCTCTGGGCCTACTCAGCATTGGTGCCATTCAATGATTTAACAGCTCATTTACATGTCCTATTTTTCTTAAAATAAGCCAGCTGGTTAACCATTGCTGTGCCACTGTCGTCTATTAAAACATATACATTTAATTCAGATACCACAATACATGTAACATTTCTCTTCATTTCAGCAGGGTACACTGCTGATGCATTTTAACAAAATGAACACAAGCAAAGTTCACAAATACATTTTCAGCACCAGCATCTGTACAGATCAGTTTGATATACTAATGACATACAATTACTTACAAACTTCCAGCTAGCTGTGCTGGCACAAGTCACACATCAATTGTCCTACTTCTCCCTGGCATGGCTGGCTGTACCTCCTATCATCACAGAAGGGACTGGTTCTATGACCCTGAGACCCAGCATATGCTGGAGAAGAGCAGGGAATAACAAAGATTAGTCTGGTGGATGAGGAGAAGCTCCCCTGAATGGAGGAGAATAGGCTTTCCGTTGCCATTTAACACATGCCTACAATGTTTAGGACCATTTCTTGTAAACCACTGACAGACACACCACCTTGTTGAGGGACAACTTGAGAGATGTAGCACCTGATGGGAGACTTGAAAATGATGGGTGCCCCATCTTGGCACAGTGATAAGTTAGGATGGGCGTTATCCTTTTTCGGAACAGGACCCCTCTTGTTGGAGTTGGTGGAGCTATCATCCTGTTGTTTTCTTTTGTTACCTTGTTTTTTGTCAGGCTGGGACTTCTGTTTAAGAGACTGTCAAAAATGTTCCTGTTTAAAGGAAGATACTTGGGAATATGAAACATTTTTGACACACCCTGCATCTATTTACCTCTGTCATCCCAGTGTTTACAGATTGTGTGATTGGTACTGCAGCTAATCCAATCAGACTCAATGGGAGCATATAACATTTTATTCTTTTTAAGTCATCAGACGAATTCTGACTGTGCAACCAAGCATACTTCCTCACTACCACTGATAAAGCTGTATTTCTAGAAACAGTGTCAGCCCTCTGTCTTGTCGTATATTTTTAACGCATGTTTTGATACTTGAGAAACATTGAAAAAAAAAAAGAAGTTATGTACTCACCATAATGTTCCATGTTTGTTGTCCTTAATCTCGCCTTCCTTCTTGTTGTTTGGGTTCGGAGCCAACCCTCTGCTCTGACTCAGCCGTATACTACAGCTCGAGAGCTTTTACTGGCTTGAGGCTAGCCCCTATCCCAGCATGCCTAGCAGTAGTTACCCCAGATCTCATTTGTGATAACCCAGTACTAGACCATACAAATAGAAAAGAGATGTACTCTATTTTACATATCACATGACACCTACATATAAAGGTGTATCCCATCCGCAAGAGTAAGAAGGGGAGACTAGGACTAACCAAAAGGTATGGTAAAAAGGAAACCCAGGCAGTATAACCAATAAAAAAGTACAGTTTTGTACCTACCATAAATGTAGATGTCCGATAGATATGCAACTGCAGTCATAACATATGGGTTGTCCTGCCTCAGGCAGCCCTCGGTCAACCAGATTCCAAAGTCTGGGTCCGACGTCGGCTGATGTCGCATTTCTCTCCGACGTCAGAGCGACTGGAGTACATAAGCATCAGCCGACGCCATTTTCTTCAGTGTTTCTTGCCCCAGATGCCAGGTGACCTCTAAGGAAGGCAGTAATCAAATTGGAAGACAAAAACAGGATTCCAGACAAATAAGTAAGCAATAAACAGATACACCATAACAGATATCCCCAGCTAAGAGAAACAGGGATAGGAGTGGACCCAAGGCATAGAGGGGTATGGAGGGAGAGAAAATCCGACTGCAGTTGCATATCTATCGGACATCTACATTTATGGTAGGTAAAAAACTGTACTATGTCCTTCAAGAATGCAACTGCAGTCATAACATATGGGTTGAATACCATAGCTTAGCTGGGGGAGGAGGAATGCTCTAGGAAAGAGAAGGTGTGGCAATCAAACCCTGCAGGACTGCCGAAGCAAAGCCTGTTCTGGATCTGGAATATAAAGGGAGATTGTAGTGTTTGGAGAATGTATGCACGGAGCTCCATGTAGCAGCTTCTAGAATGTCTTTTGTAGGCACCCCTCTTAAGAATGCTGTAGAGGTGGCTGTAGCTCTGGTGGAGTGTGGTCTGACATTGGCTGGAACATTCTTCCCATGGAAGGAATAACAAAATCTGATGCAATGTCCAATCCATTTTGAAATAGTCTGTTTGGAAATTGCTTTTCCTTGTACTCCAGGGGCATAAGCTACAAAAAGCTGATCAGACTTCCTACTGGTCTTGGTTCTGTCCAGGTAGTAGCAAAGTTGTCTGTGAATGTCCAAGGTATGCAACAGTCTTTCCCCTTTGCTCTCAGGATTGGGGAAGAAAGTAGGCAGGTGAATAGCTTTATTTAAAGAAACCCTAGATACCACCTTTGGCATAAAAGTAGGGTTGGTTCTTAAGGAGACCCTGTCTCTGTGAAAGATTATGAACGGTGGTGTTGCCATTAGGGCCTGTAGTTCCGAAACCCGCCTGTAGTTCCGAAACCCTTCTTGCTGAGGTAATTGCCAACAGGAAAGCTGTCTTCCATGATAAAAATTGTAAGTCCACTGAAGCTGCTGGCTCAAAGGGAGGTAGAGTCAGTTTTTCTAGGACAAAGTTGAGGTCCCAAGCTGGCACTGGAGCCTTTCTTGGTGGCTTAATGTTCTTGATTCCCCAGAGGAATTGCCTTAACAAATGATGTGAAAACACAGGCGGATCAGTGTTATATCTAGCTGAGATAGCTGAAGCATGTATCTTTATGGAAGAATATGAGAGTCCATTCTGTAACATATCTGCCAAATATTCCAGGATGAGTGGGATATTCAATAATGATGCATCATGTCCCTTGCTGGTATTCCAAATGCTGAATCTCTTCCATTTTGCTAAGTAAACCTTTCTGGTGGATGGTCTTCGAGCTTCTGTTAATATCCGCTGAACTTCCTTGGAGAGAGATAGATTGAGGTTATTCATGGGATCTCCCAGGCTGTTAGCTGCAGTGTCTGAAGGTTTGGATGCACTGTTTTGAAGTTGTGTTGAGTCAAAAGTAGGGGCCATTGGGGAAGGGCCCACTTTTGTTGTGACATATGCTCCATAGTAGTGGGTACCAGTGTTGTCTTGGCCAGTCTGGAGCTATTAGGATCCCCTTGGGCCTCTCTGCTTTGATCTTTAGTAATACTGTGGTCATCAGTGGCAGAGGTGGGAATGCATAGATTTTTAGAAAGTTCCAGTTGAATGAAAGAGCATCTATTTTCCAAGCTTGTGGATGGTACGTCCTTGAACAGAATTTTTGTAGATGATGGTTGAGGTGGGAGGCAAATAGGTCTACTTCTGGCCTGCCCCATGTCGAGGTGAGTTGTGTGAAGATTTTCGGATGTAACCTCCACTCGTGTGGATCTATGAAATTCCTGCTTAGGCTGTCCGCCAGCACATTGTCTTTGCCTGGAACAAACTGGGATTGCAACTGTATGTTTAGGCTCAGTGTTTTTTCCCAAAGATTCATTGTCAGTCTGCAAAGGGGGTAGGAATGGGTGCCCCCTTGCTTGTTTATGTACCACATCACAGTGGTGTTGTCTGTCCGTATCAGTAGATGGCCTTGCTGAAGTTGTTGTCGAAAGGCCTCTATGGCATGCATTACTGCCAGCATTTCCTTTTGGTTTATATGCAGATGTGTTTCCTTTGGAGACCACTGTCCTTGTATACATCTGCCCTCCATGTGCGCCCCCCATCCAAGGTCTGAGGCGTCTGTGGTCATGGTCTGTGTTATCTGAGGTTTTTTGAATGACATACCTGTGTTTGCCTGGCTTACCAAGGCCCACCATAGGAATTCCTTTTGTAGGCATGGAATGAGCGGTATGGTTGTCTCTAGGTTGTTGCTGTGCTGAGACCATAGGCTTTTTAGGTACCATTAAAGCTTTCTCATGTGTAGTCTTGCTAATGGAACCAGGAGAATGCAGGATGCCATGTAACCCAGGGCCTGTAGGAATCCCCTTGCAGTCATCTGGGTGAGTTTTGCCAAACCTTTGAAATAATGAGTTAACTTCTCTTGCTTGTCTTCTGTCAGGTAAGCCATTTGAGAGGCTGTGTCTAGATTGGCTCCTAAGAAGGTTATTTGCTGGGATGGCTGAAGTCTTGACTTTTGGAAGGTGACTGTGTATCCCAGAGCCTGTAGCAATTGTATGACATAGTTCACGTTTTTTGTCAAAATCAATTTGTCGTCCACTTGTATGAGGCAGTCGTCCAGGTATGGGTAAATTTGGATCCCCTGTAGCCTGCAATGAGCAATTACTGAAGCCAGGCATTTTGTAAATACTCTGGGTGTAGTAGATAAGCCAAATGGCAATGCTGAGAATTGATAATGCTCTGGCCCTGCAAGAAATCTGAGGTATCTTCTGCAGCTGTGTCTGATAGGGACATGCAGGTATGCCTCCTTGAGGTCCAGAATAATCAGCCAAGACCCCTTGCCCAGCATGGGAAGGAGTTGCTGTAGAGTCAGCATTTGAACTTTGGTACTATGAGAAAAGTGTTTAATGCGGACAAATCCAGTATTGGTCTCCACTGAGTTTCTTTTCTTGGAACAAGGAACAGTCTTCAGTAAAACCCCTGGCCTTGTTCTTGTTGTGGAACTCTTTCTATTGCTTTGATCTGAGCAAGCAGAGAAATTTGCTTGATAGCCTCTGCCCTCTGATTTTGTGGTAGGTTTGGCATGCCTTGTTTTCTTGGTAAGGTATGAAAGTGGAACCTGTAACCTTGGTCTATAATGTCCAAAATCCATTTGTCCTTTGTCAATCTGTGCCAATTGTCTGAAAACAGAGATAATTTTCCGCCCAAGGGAGCTTCTATTTGTTCCTTGGTCAGCGGAAGTAGAGGAAAGTCATTGAGATTGTCCCTGTGGGCAGGGGAGACCCTGTGTCACTTCTTTGGTTTGCTGGTTGCCATTGTCGTCCCCTGTAAGAACCTCTGTATTGTCCTCTTCCTCGGCCACGCCTGTTTTTACCCCTTTGAAATCTTTCAGGATTAGGAAAGGACCATTTTTAGAAGGCCAATTCCTGCTGAATCTGGGTGGCTGAACCTGGAGGAAATCTTTGACCGTCTGAACTGATTTTGCTTTTTCCTCGATGGACTTTAACACATCTTTAGCATTAGTACCAAAAAGCTTGTTCTTTTCCAAAGGTGCATCAAGACGTTTTGTCTTAACATGATCTGGTAGAGGTTGTTCTTTTAACCATGCATGTCTACGAATGACCGCCCCTGTCATAGCTGCCCTACATGAAGCTTCCAATGCATCATATCCACACTGCAGAAAGTGATTGCTGACCTGCTGAGAACTATGTACAGCTTCCTGCAAAGACTTCCTGTCTAAAGGTTCAGGAGAGGCCAATGTTTTCTGTAAATCATCTAACAGGTAATCCTGATATTGAAACATATGAAAGAGGCAATTCAGAGCTCTCATAGATAAAGTAGTGGAGGTGTAGACCTTTTTCCCCCATCTCTCTAATGACCTAGCTTCCCCGTTGGAAGACAAGGGATTTTTGGAGGTGGATGCTGAAACCCCTTTAGGTCCCTGAGAAATAGTTTCTAAATCAACAGCATGGGCCCTAAAGAAATGAGAATGTGTTTCTGGGACCCTATAATATCTGTCTGGCTTGGCTGGGGCAGGAGGAAGAGTATCCGGGGTAACACTGGAGTCAGAGAATAGGTCATCCAAAACATCAAGCACAGGAGGTATAGCCAGGGGCCTGTGTTGGGGCTTTTTAAGGAATATTCCTGGCCTTGCCACTTAAAATGTTCCCTCATGGTATGCAGAACTTCCCCAAAAGAAATATCCTCAGGAGGGGAGGCCGAGGGGATGGAATCCTCTGCATCCGAGTCCTCATAGGTCTGGAAGGGCTCTTCCTGGCCATCGGACTGAACAGAGTCCTCAGAATCTTCATCTGAAGGGATAGGGTCAGAGGGTTCAACCCGGGGCCTCTTATCAGGAGGAGGCTGGGATCCTCTCTCAGGATGGGCCTGTGAATCTCTAATCATGGAAATTAAGTCTGCGGCCATAGTCATGATTTGTGTTTCAGGAGTAGGCTGAGGTAAGGCCTTAGCAGTAAGGTGCTTGGTCTTGCTGGCTGCCTTACCACATGTGTAGGCCTTAATAGACATGGCCATAGGAGGCCTAGCAGCTCCACGTGCAGGAGTGACCTTATCTACAGCAATGGTCTCGGGTATTTCCTCGGTTTCAGTATCCGGAGGAAAATCTATAACTGGCGTTGGTGTGTCCTCCGGTATCGGAGGTGTCGGTAAAGTGGTATCTTCGGTTCGGAGCGGTGAAATAACCGTCTCAGGGGGAACCGGAGCACTCGCTGTAGGTTTTGGCGTGGAGTCGGTGGAAGACGCGGGCCGAGGATGTCGGTCCCGGTCTTTTCGTTTCTTAGGAGTCTGCGATGTCGGAAGATCCGACGGCATTGTATAAGCAAATTTATCGCCGAAAAAGTCTTCAGCGAACTCCGCCCGGCGCCTGAGAGTGCGCTTATTGAAGCGAGCACAGGCGACACAGGCCGAGACGTCGTGGTCTGGGCCAAGGCAAGTAAGACAGTAAGAGTGGAAATCCTTATGAGGTATTTGTTTACCACAAGACAGACAATTGTTAACTTTTTCAGTAATTTCTGACATCGGCTGAGTCAAGAAAGGTCCCCAACGGGGTACTTAGCTTTTTTGGTGACTTCGGATTCGAAGAATACAGGAGCTGACCGACCGGCACTTGCGAACTGCTTCTGCTTCGGGCACCGCGCGGCAAGAAAGACTGAAGAAAATGGCGTCGGCTGATGCTTATGTACTCCAGCCGCTCTGACGTCGGAGAGAAATGCGACATCAGCCGACGTCAACCCAGACTTTGGAATCCGGCCGACCGAGGGCTGCCTGAGGCAGGACAACCCAGATGTTATGACTGCAGTTGCATTCTTGAAGGACATCAGGGATTCCTCTCGATCCCCCAGGAAGTGGAAAGGAGGGTGGGATGCAAGAAGGAAGGCGAGATCAAGGACAACAAACATGGAACATTATGGTGAGTGCATAACATCTTTATGTTATGTTGTCCATATCTCGCCTTCCTTCTTGCTGTTTGGGACAACATCCCCAGCACCTGATTCTTGGGTAGCTCACTGGAAAAAAACTCTTCAGGACCGTGGAACCAAAGGATGCCCTGTTCCAACAGGCCACATCTACTTTGTAATGAGTGATAAAGGTATGAGGATTAGCCCATGCTGCAGAGATCGAATCCAAAGGTAGTTCTGGCGTGAAAAGCAATAGAGGTAGCCAAGGCCCTTTTTGAGTGTCCTTTAATCTTCCCTGGAAGTTTTTGTTTACGCAAATTGAATTGTAGACATGTTTGATAGTGTCTGAAAGCCACTTAGATAAAGTCACCTTTGAGACTGCACAACCTTTTTTTATTGTCCGCAAAGGATATGAACAATTGGTCAGATTTTCTAAAGTCCTTGGCCCTGTGTAAACAGAAACGCAACTGTCTATGAACATCCAACTGATGAAGCTTATACTCTGCCTTGTTGCCATGATTGGGGAAGAAAACAGGAAGCTCTACAGATTGATTCAAATTGTAGACAGAACATTCCTTGGGTAAGAAATAGGGGTTGGTTCCGAGAGGGTTTCGTGGTCTGCAGTCTTGTGGGAGGAGAGGCTGGACTCTGCCCTTCTGAGCTGGGAATTTCTGGTTGAAGGCTTATAGTGCATGCATATCTGAATTTCTTCTTACTGAAATTGGTACACCTTGTTTGCTGTAGCATAGACTAGACCCAGGCCTGCTGAATCTAGCTTTGTTTGTATAACTTGAGCACTAATCCAGGCATTATTTAAAGTATTCAGTTGTATTTATTACTGCTTGGTAGTAACTTGATTAAAGTGTAGCTATCATTCTAAGTCTTTTGGATTAAGCACTTGGGCTTCAGACCAGTTGTTCTACATTAGGAAGGTTTGTGGCATGCACTGTGATGGCAGGACAGGTAGCTTTCATCCTTCTAAGTTGGGAACTGCTGATTGAGAGCTCAGTGTCTGTTATTCTTAAAGTGTATTAGCTCTGGTTTAAGCACTTGGGCTTCAGGCCAGTTATTTTACATTAAGAAGGTTCGTGGTCTGCACTCTTGTGGGAGGAGAGGCTGGACTCTGCCCTTCTGAGCTGGGAGTGTCTGGTTAAAGGTTTATAGTGCCTGAATATTTGAACTGTATCTTACTGAAATTGGTACACCTTGTTTGCTGTAGCATAGACTAGATCCAGGCCTGCTGAATCTAGCTTTGTTTGTATGCTTGTTATTTCCCTGGAACGCTAATTCCACCTAAAACGCGGCTTCTCAGCACTTCTTTGGCTCCCTAGTGATATCTGCATTGCTTACTGTACTTATTTCCTTGCTTCGCTTGAAAGAAAGTTACTGTTTGTCGTTTTTGCATTTAAGTTACCTGTAACACATTGCACTTGTTACCTGGCAATTGCTCACTAAAGCAATTATAAGTCAGTACTAAAAATTAAAAGCACTACACCCTCGCTCCCCATTGGCCCTTGTTTTCAATTATAAAGGAATTCCCAATATTATTCTAGCATGTCCAAAGGTCAGTTGTCAATCTCCTCCCCGGTCCAGCTGGTAAATATGGGAATCTTGAGGCAATGTTACAACTGCCTCATGTACACAGACAACCCTCTCCTCCTCCCAACAAATTCCAACACATGTGAGAGATGCAACCATATAGCCAAATTGGAGGCTAAGCTCTCTCAACTCAGTACTGGTTATCAGTACTGGCATAACCAGTCAGGAGGAGAAGGAAACCACACTCACTACAATTCCAGTCTCACATAGACCTACCACGACAGCAAACCAAACACATAATCACACAAAAACATACTTGGAGGCTCTAAATAAAGATCTGCCTAAGCAGCAGAGACCTCCAAAGCAGTCACCCAAGCAACCGCTACCCCAAAACAAAACACGTGCAACACATATCTCACAAAGCCAGTGTGCCGAACAGTCACAGCCCTTAAGGCTAAACAACAGACCTGATACACTTGTAATAGGTGACTCTATCATCATGCACACTGAC
The DNA here is from genome assembly GCF_019279795.1 of Protopterus annectens. NCBI lineage: Eukaryota > Metazoa > Chordata > Ceratodontiformes > Protopteridae > Protopterus > Protopterus annectens. The sequence continues at coordinate 94,099,541 of NC_056738.1, read as the reverse complement.
GTCCCGCTCACCAGGCTGAACAAGGAGAAGGTCACGGTGAGCAGCCTGTCTGGCGCTAGGATCCGCCACATAACACAAGCACTCAGGTCAATCCAAGGCAAGTACAAATATGACTCAGTCATTGTCCATGCTGGTGTGAATGACCTGAGACGTACCTCCCTGGACTACATGAAAAGAGACATAGAGGAGCTCTCTGAGCATGTAGCCCAGGCTGGTATGACCCTGACCTTGAGTAGCATCTTACCCTCACCAAGAATGATGCCACAATATGAAGACAAGATGATCAATTTCAACAATTGGCTTAAGTATTGGTGTCATTCAAAGGGGATCCAATGCCTGTCAGCTTGGGATGATATGCACGACAAGCCACGATGCTTTGCTAGGGACGGCTTGCACCTGTCACCCCTGGGCTTTCGGATATTGGCAAAGGCTCTTGCTACCCCCATAATGCCTTTTTTAGGCAAGGCTCAAAAGACAAACCCATCTCCATAGGTATCACAAGGGATAAGAAAAGTCTAAACCTCAAGATGCACGCACTCGAAACTCTCCTTAGCATGGAGAACATCGATATCTGTGCAGTAACAGAAACCTGGTTCAGGACTCCCGAGAGCACCCCAGCACTACCAGGTTATACCTCATACTATGCTTTTCGGCCCCAAAACTTGGACCGAACCACAAAAGGAGGGGGAGTATCGATATTCATCAAAGATACCCACACCTCCAGGTTGGTGGAAAAGCACGAAGCATCAGAGACTATCCATGTGCAACTAACAGTGGGTAAAACTGCCTTCCAGTTTATAGCCTGCTACAGACCACCCTCCCAAACCCAGGAACCCCACTCGGCCTTCCTGAGAACACTGGAAAATATGAAGGTCTCTCCAAACACCATTATATTGGGCGACTTCAACTACCCAAACATAGATTGGGAGCATTACTCTAGCTCCAACACCCTTGCCCAAATGTTACTAGAATTCATAAACTCAAATGCTATGGAACAACTTGTTACCACTCCCACAAGAAGGGAAAACATACTGGACCTGATCATCACCAACATGGGGACTCTATGCTCCAGACCAGAAGTGTATCCCTCACTGATAAGATCAGACCATAAACTGATCTCACTGGATATTCACATCCCGACCCCACCCCCTGCCCAGAAAACCACAGTGAAAAACTTCTCTAAAGCAAATTTCACACTCCTCAAAACCGAGGTGGAATCCTTCAAAGCCCCCGGGCCTGTGGAAAATATGGCCCAGACCGCAGAATCCGTTATAAATGCATTCTATGAACACCTTCAGGAATGCATGGATCATGCAATCCCAAATAATACCAAGACCCAATCCTCCAAAGGCAGACGACCTGTCTGGTGGACCCCAGCCATAAACAAACTATACAATAGAGGGAGGAAGCTACTACATGATAGAGCAAAATCCCAAAAAGGGAAGGCATCTCTGATCAGTATTAGCAAAAAACTAAGGGCACTCATAAAATCGTCAAAGGCCAGCTTCGAGAAAAATTGCACAGGACACTAAGGATAATCACAAGGCTTTCTTTAGTTATGTTAGGAACCTGGGTGGGAATTCCCAGATATGCTCAGAATTAGTCCAAAATGACAAAAAATACACTGATCCCACAGATATTGCCAACATCCTAGCTGACAGGTTCAGCGCAAACTTCTCCCCCCCCCTCCCCACCAAAAGGGCAAATATCTATCCCAGCAGAGTGCTGCCCCCCTGACATCTCAGATGCTCAGATGGGAGCCGCCCTCTCCAAAGCAAAAAACACACCATCAATGGGAACAGATGGTGTCCCAGGCTGCGTCCTACATGAACTCCAAGAAGAGCTAAACCCAAACATAAAACTACTGTTCAATCTCAGCCTTGCTACAGGATATGTACCCAAAGAGTGGCGTACAGCAACAGTGGTCCCTCTCCACAAAGGTGGTGCCTCAACGGACCCTGGAAACTATCGCCCCATAAGCCTGACTAGCTTGGTCTGCAAAGCTATGGAAAGGATCATCATGGACCTCATAAATAAAGATATTGGGGACCTACAGACACTGGATCCTACCCAGTTTGGCTTTGTTAAGGGCAGATCCTGCCTCTTAAACCTGGTTGACTTCTTTGAAACAGTCACCAAGGCCATTGACGAAGGGAAGGTGGTCCACACAGCCTATCTGGACCTCGCAAAAGCCTTCGATACAATACCCCATTCGGCATTATAGATAAGCTCACCAGCTTAAATATAAACCCCTATGTCACTAGATGGGTTGCAAACTGGCTCAAGGACAGAACCCACATGGTTAGAATTGCTGGAGCCATGTCAGACTCCAAACCAGTTACAAGTGGCATCCCACAAGGCTCAGTCCTGGGACCTCTCTTGTTTGGTATATATTTCTCGGAGGTACAGGCCAACACGGAAGGACTGTGGCTGACCAAGTTCGCAGATGACTGCAAACTGGGCGCCATAATCGACTCTCCAGCCGACACAAGCATCCTCCAAAAGGGCCTCATAGAAGCAGACAACTGGTGCCAGAGCCATGGCCTCAAGCTAAACGCCAAAAGTGTATAGTCATCCCTTTGGCAAAAACAGTGCCCACAAATTACCACATAGGTGGTAATCCATTAAGTACAGAAGAAGTAATTAGGGACCTGGGGACCCAAGTTGATAGCAATCTCTCATTTGACAACCACGTGGCCAAAGTGGTTGAAAAACATTTTATATAGCCCACCTAATCATGAAGGGATTCACATCTAGATTAGGGAGGTCATCGTGCCTCTTTACTCATCCCTCATCAGGCCCATAATCGAGTACAATGCCCTTTGGGATGTACCTTACCAAACACCTGCAGCAACTGGAAAGACCCCAAAAGTACCTCACCAAGAGGATCAAAGGGCTCAAACAGATGCCATATGCTGCCCGGTTAAAGAAACTCCAGCTCTACTCAGTGGCATACTGCCTGCTCAGAGGTGACCTGTGCCTGACGTATAAGGCCATGTCCAACCCGAATTAAGGGACATGCTGCACCTCAAAAATCCAAATCCCACCGAGCTACACGCCGAGACTTGAACCTCAGCACTGAAATAAATAGGACATGCTGGAGGGACAGATTCATAACCCAGAGGCTCCCTTCACTCTGGAATAAAATCCCAGTCCAGGTTAGGCAGAGTCCCTCATTGACTCTCTTCAAGAGGAATCTTGATGAGTGGATGGGAGATCGTAGGTTTATCCCGGGTATCACTTCTGTGTCACTGTTAGACAGAGGCACAGTATACTAACCTCGAAAAAGGGCATAGCAAAATTAATTTAAAATGGGTGGCGAAAGCCAAACACACTCTGGCTAGGCTTATAAATGCCCTAGGGCAGATAGCCTAGTATGAACCTATGAACCTATGAGAAACCCAATCTTTACGGAAAATCAAGTACGGGGGACGAACAGATAAGGCCTGTAATTCTGAAACCCTTCTAGTTGAGGTAATTGTAACCAAGAAAAGGGTCTTCCAAGTCAGACATTTGAGTGGACAAGAAGCAGATGGTTCAAAGGGGGAAGAATCAGAGCATCTAAAACTAAATTTAGATGCCGGGGGGGGGGGGGGTTCTCTTACTGGAGGTCTTAATAGGGTAGTACCTCTTAGGAATTCCTTGCATAGCCTATGGGACATGATATTGGACCCCATTTCTCCCATATGGAAATTAGAAATGGCAGCTAACTGAACCCGGATAGTAGTCGCAGCTGCTCCTCGCTCAAAGGTTTCAGCAAGAAATTTAAGAATCTTTGAAATGGGAGCAGTAAAGGGATCAACCTGATTTTTGCCTGCCCAACAAGAGAACCTCTTCCATTTACTAGCATAAAGTTTCCTAGTACTGGGCTTATGGGAGGAAATCAAAATGTGTTAGATCTGCCGGAGAAACATCGGGAAGCCTGGCTAAGACCAGAAATGGAGAAACTAACTGAGCTTGACAGTTTGAATGGAAGGATGGAGAATCCCGACATGCATCAAAAGATCTGGCACTGGGTCCAGGATTCAAGGCTCCTCCTGTATGTGAGGCCAAAGGAATGGGAACCATATCTGATGAGGCCAGTAAGGGGCAATGAGGATTCGCTTGCAACCCAACAACTGTGCTTTCTGAAGAACCTTGGGGATCGGGGGAAATGGTGGAAAGGAATAAAGCTGTCCCGGGGGCCAATCGTGAACAAGTGCGTCCCTGGGTGACTGTCCCAGTGGTGGGACAAGGGCAAAGTAGCTGCTGCATTTGTTGTTGAGGTGGGGTGGCAAACAGATCGCAGCATGGCTGGCCCCATTTGCGAAAAATCAAGTCTGCAACTTCCTGCTTCAGGGACCACTCGTGAGGCATCATGATACCCGGCTGCGCTTGCCCGCTATCATGTTGGATTTCCCTGGGATGTGTGTTGCAACCAGAAAGCGTTGGAAAGACATTGCCCATTGCCAAACTCATAGAGCCTCTCGACACAAGGGGTAAGATCTAGTTCCACCTTGTTTGTTGATTTATCATACTACTGACATATCTGTCTGAATTGCTATAGTCCCTGTAGGTAGAGAGTCCTGAAGTGCTTGAAATGCCAGAAGCACTGCTCTAATCTCCAGGACATTGATGTGCAAGTGGTACTCATGTTCCTGCCAGGTCCCCTGAACAGTCTGTCCCAGATAATGCCCCCCTCACCTTATCTGGGAAGCGTCCATGGTCACTGTGGCTACAGGTTGGAGGGGGTAGAAACAGCCTGCCTATTGTTACCATAGGGGAGTGAAGCCACCACTCTAGATCCTTTTTGCAGGATTCCGTGATCAGAATCTGATGCGACATGGGTAAATCCTGGAATGACTATTGTGCAAACAGGAGCCACTGTAGAATTTTCATGTGGAAGTGAGCCATAGGGACCAGAGTGATTGCCGCTGCCATAGAACCCAGGACCATGAGGACAAATCTTGCCTGAATTCTCTTTTGTTTGAACAGCATTGCAACTTGGCGACAGATCGTTAATACTCTTTCTTGAGGCAGCTTTGTTATCATGGCCCTTGTGTCTAAATCTGCCCCTATGAAGGTAATATACTGAGAAGGCAACAAGGCAGACTTTTTGTAGTTTATGGTGATCCCTAGCTGAGAACAAGAGCAAATTGTGGATTCCCTTGCCTTGATTAGTTGATGCTCAGTGGGGGCAGTAAGGAGACAGTCGTCTAGATATGAAAACACTTGTAATCCTAGATGCCTCAGGTGAGCTGCAACTACTGCCGTGCATTTGATGAACAACCTGGGGGCTGTGGTGAGATCAAAGGGCTGCACTCTGAACTGATAGTGACAGGCTCCCAGCCTGAAGTGTAGATATCTCCTTGACAGTCTGCCCCAATTTTATGTGGTAGTACGCAGCCTGGAGATGGATAGTGCACATTCAATTGTCCTGTCCCAGAAAGGGAAGAATGGACTGCAGTGTTACCATCCGGAACTTTGTTTTCTTGACTGATTTGTTCAGCACTGCTGAGATCCAATATGGGTCTCCAGTCCCTTGTTTTCTTTGGAACTAAAAAGAACCTTGAGTAAGTTCCAGATCCGATTTGGTCTGTGGGGACTTCCTGGATGACTCTTCTTCTTAGCAGCCTTTGAACCTCTAGGTTTGCTTGATCTTGAAGACTGGGTGGAACATCTGGGATAGAGTGTTGTCTTTTTGACAGGGGAAGTTGGAAGAAGGGGATATTTGCAACCTCTGGATATTATCGATAGTACCCATGTATCTTCTGTGATTGTCTGCCAGGCTTTTTGGGTACAAGGATGATCTCCCCAATCTGTCTCCAGAGTTGGACAGTCGGGCCTCCCTTCAGGAGTGCTGGAAGTGCCTATCGGAGAAGGTATCTCTGTCACCCTGATTTTGCAGACCCCCCCCCCCGCCACCGTGAGACTGGCGTCTTCCGTGATTTCCCCCTTTGCCCCTGGGGGAAAAATCTCCATGTGTGTCAGGCAAAGCTCCCTGGGATTTCCAGAACCACATTTTTCTGCTCTTCTGGCCTTTAGGATAAGGTCTAGATGGAGCAGAAAAACGTACTCCCATGGCAGAGAGAGTCTTGCCATCCTGTTCACACCTGGTAAGAGTCTCTTTTACCTAAGGCCCGAATAAGGACGAGCCATCAAAGGGGGCATTGGTAAAGGAAGACTTGAAGGGCTCCGCAATATGACAAAGGCGCATCCAGGATTGTCTGCGTAAGGCCACCCCTGTGCCTGCCACCCTGCTTGCCCCATCGGCTGCGTAAGAAATTAGCCGCATGGAGGAGTTAACCACCAAAGTCAAGGTCGCAAGCTGAGAAACCGCCTTGTCTGGGGCTCCCGCAGCTGTAGGATCCTGTAAGGTATCTCCTAACTCTTTGAGGAGATCCCTTTGAAGCCTTGTAAAGTGAGACAAATAGTTCAGCGACCTGAGTGTAAAGGTCACTGAATAAAACATACTCTTCCCATATTTGTCCATCGTACGAGACTCTTTATTCAGCGGATGGACAGATGAAGCAGTTTCCACTAATTCCTTCTTGGTGGCTGCTGCCACCACCATAGCATCAACGGGACACCTTTGGATAAGAAGAGTGTCTTCAGGGGCTGCTATGAATTTATTGAGCCTCCACGGAACTGGTTCCATTGTGTCTGGAGAGCTCCACGCCTTTTGACTCACTACGTTCAACAGTGGGTCAAAAGGAGGAGATATAATGGTGAGATAGATTTAGATTTGTTTCACTTTTTTACAGTACCCTGTCCCACTATTCCCCTATTATATGGGTTACCAAAAATTCATAAATGTTTAGATAACCCACCCATGAGGCCCATTGTCTCTGGGGGTGGGTGGATAACTGAACCGATATCTGTTTATCTAGAAAAGCTATTGTACCCCTTATTATTGGAGTGTCCTAATATCTTAAAGGACACAGGTGATTTTTTAAGCAAACTTTCAATTTGGTATAACAGTCTACGTAACAAACTCGATTCAGGTTATTTATTTGTAACCTTAGATATAAATTCTCTTTTTACTGTCATACCAAATGAGTATGGCATTGAGGCTATCAGACAGTTTCTGAGTAAGAAAATAGATATACCTACAGGTGATGTTCAAAATATATGTGCATTATTAGACTTAGTTCTGAGCAACAATGTATTTATGTTTGATCAACTTTTGTTTCTACAGCTAACCGGTGTTGCGATGGGAACACCGGTTGCTAATACATATGCTAACCTAGTCTTGTATCAATGGGAATTAGAGTTTATACATGATGGTGTAAAATTTTTGAACAGTAATATTTGCTTGTACCAGAGGTTTGTGGACGATTGCTTTATGATTTGGAAGGGATCACGCTCTGATCTGCAAGATTTTATAGTATATTTAAACAGTAGTACGAGCTTCTTGGTTTTTAAGGAGATTATATCTGAACATGAAGCAATTTTCCTTGATGTTAAGGTATATAAAGAAGAGGGTACTTTACAAACTACTATTCACAAGAAGGATGTGCATACTAGTAGATACTTACATTATAATAGTATGCATGCACCCCATGTCTTAGAAGCAATTGTTAAAGCTCAATTTTCACGAGTCAGTAGGTTAAATACAATCGACTCTGTATTTCATATACAGTTAGATGAAATGTTCAATGAGTTTGTTAAGAATGGCTATGACTTGGATATATTGGAAGAATTGAAGAGAATGGTAATACTTAATAGGGATACTACATATAAACCTTACCTTAGGACAGACGCGTGTATGAATGATCATGTGATCATTACATCAGGATCTAACATTGGAAATATAGTTAGAACTAGATATGTTATGAACTTTAGTAGTAGAACAGGTTCGGTTAAATATATCATAGCCAAATACTGGCCTGTGTTGATGGCCTGTCCAGAGGTTAGGCGAATTTTAGGTGAAAAGCCTTACTACTCATATAGGAATATGAGAGGTATTAAAAGCTTATTATGTTATAAAGATTTTAATTTTGGCTTAGAGCTGAATGCTTTCTCTGATCGTATTGGTACTTTTAAATGTATGAGCTGTTCTTGTTGTATAGACGTTGCTGCTACCCCTAATTATGCATTTATTCATCCTGTTACTTTAAAAGAGTTTTACTTTAAATCAGTAGCATTCTGTAACAGTGTAAATGTGGTGTATTTGGCTACTTGTAATGCCTGTTCAGCATTCTATGTGGGCAAGACCACACGTAAACTTAAAGACAGAATAATTGAGCATAAGTCAGAGGTTAGAAGGGAGGTTGAGAATAATGCTCTTTTCAAGCATATTAAAACACATGGGAATACGCATTGTTTTAAATTTAGATGCCTAGATTTAGTTAAACCTCATAGTAGGGGTGGTGATATTAATAATGTTTTAGATATTAAAGAATATGAATGGATTTTAAGACTAGCAGCGGATTCTTCACCTGGATTAAATTCTACTGTTAGTTAGCCTAAAGCCTGTTTTAAGTAAAATTCAGCGTGTTAAGCTATTTTAAATATTTTTGCATTTTGTATATATGTTATATTATATTGTGTTTGTCGGTCATGTGATTTTGGCTGCTATCATGTGACTGTTTTTTGCTCCTATTTAAAGCAAGCTGCTTTTGTTTTAATGATTGTTAGTATTGAAGAAGGGTTTCACCCGAAAGCTTTGCTGTGATATATTAAATTGTTTTCTGCCTACGTTTGTTTGTTTCAAAAGGAGGAGATACCCAAGAGGTGAAGGGTCGGGAACAGAATGCATCCAGGTACACTGACTCATCTTCAGAAGGGGCAAGGGACTTCCAGTCACCCCTGTAAGGATTTCTAAGATGTCTGAAAAAGAGACATCTTCAGAGAGGGACCATGGGGACCCTTCTGAGTCATCCAAATCTGTGTCTGATGTCAAGGACTCAGCGGAGTCCACATGCTTCCTCTTGCAAGTCCTCTTCCAAGGGACTTCCCCCGAGGGATGCTCAGGGGATGTTTCGGAAGAGGTGGGATCGCCCAATGGGGCATCCTGGAGCATGGGTTCCCTACGCTTGGGGCGGAGGGGAGGTTCGAAGGCAGACACCAGCACTAAAGACAAAGGAGACAATGGAGCCTACAGTAGAGCTGTCTCAACAGACAGCATGCTCATCACCTTGAAGGCATCATGGTCCCGACCCGAAAGAGTCTCCGGCTCCTAAGAAGCCGGAGACTTCCATCAAACTGAGGGTGATGGGTCTGAGGCCGATTTAGGACCCGAGCTGACCTGCGCCGGAGCTCCGAGAGGGAGAGTAGGGTCGGGCAAGGGTCCGATGTCGCTACCCCTCTTGGAGCCGACGAGGGAGCATCGGCTCCCAGATCCCTCGACAGAAGGGGGTATCAAGGAGATCAGAGCGGTAGTCATAACCAAAAGACCGGAGGTTACCGGAACCGACGGTTCCACCACTATGACTTCCATACACTCTGGCTCCGAACTCCGAGGAGGAATTGAGACAGGTGTTGGTTGGTTGTCGGCACCATTTCCGTCCGGGATGGGCCCGAAAGTATTTTAGCTAATGCTGGTGTCCTAAGAAGCCTCTTCATCACCCTCTCCACATCATCATCCGAGAGGCTCCTGGATGACGGAGATGAATGGGTTGAAGACAGGTGACTGCCTGCCACAGATTGTAATAGAGAAGACTGTGGAGCATACCGCGTCAGTTCAAAGGCAGGAAACCTGGATCACTTGTGAGACCTTACTGGCTCAGAAACAACAGATGGAGCTGTAGGTGAGAGTGTCTTGCCGGAACAGACAGTCTGGTCCGACTTGGCTTGTAGCTTGCCCTTCTCTTTACAAGGATCCGAACTCGGAGCTGAAGAGGATAAAGGCTTGGGTTTTTCCAGTTTTTTTGCTGGCTGAGTCCCCTCCATAGCAGCATCAAAGGGACCCTTCAGTAAACCTCTTAAGATTAATTTGTTCTTTCTTTCCTGCAGGACTCGTGAACTAAATGAATGGCAAATAGAACACGAATCCTGCAGGTGAACAGGTCCTAAACAACAAACACGTAACTCATGTGCCCGCCCATAAGGGACATCTTTTGACAGCACTTTTTGAAACCCGAAGGTTTCGATACCTTGGCAGTATCTTTCGACATAATGTCGAAAGTACAGTTTTGTACCTACCATAAATGTAGATGTTAGAGTGTTCACACTGCTGCAGTCATCACACTTGGGTTATCCTGCCGTCAGGTGGTCCCACAGTCGGCCAGAGTTCCAAAGTCTTGGTCCGGCGTTGGTTGCTGTCGCTTCTTCCCTGACGTCAGTGCGCCAGGGGTATATAGAGGCATCCAACGCCATTTTCTTCAGTTTTTCTTGCCCCAGATGTCAGGTGCCCCCAAGTAGGTAGGCAATACATATTGCTAATAAAACATATAAAAGGAATACCTTCAGTTACAAGCAAATACACCACAAAGGTTGTACAGGATAGAAAGGTATAGAAAAGTTCAGCTAGGTCAGAGGAGGATGGAGGGAGGGTAACCTGGACTGTAGCAGTGTGAACACTCGAACATCTACATTTATAGTAGGTACAAAACTGTACTATGTTTATCGTGTTACACTGCTGCAGTCATCACACTTGGGTTGAATCCCAAAGCTAAGGATGGGCGGTGGAACTAAACAGGGTTTGGAGAAGCTAGTAGGCCCTGCAGAACTGCAGTGGTAAAGCCAGCTCTGGTTTTAGAGTATAGAAGTAAGTGATGGTGCTTGGTGAAAGTGCGCACTGAACTCCAAGTTGCAGCCTCCAAAATATCCTTGGTTGGTACCCCTCTGAGGAAGGCTGTTGATGTTGCTGTAGCCCTGGTGGAATGGGGCCTAATGTTACCATGTACAGGTTTCCCATGGTGTGTGTAGCAGAAACGGATACAATGACCTATCCATTTTGAAATGGTCTGTTTTGAGATAGCCTTTCCTTGTGATCCTGCAGCATAGGATACAAAGAGCTGGTCAGATTTCCTGAAAGCCTTAGTTTTATCCAAGTAATAACGTAATTGCCTGTGAATGTCCAAAGAGTGTAGGAGCCTTTCCCCATTGTTCTGGGGGTGTGGATAAAAGGTGGGCAAATGAATGGTTTGGTTTAGGGCCACACTGGATACCACCTTTGGCATAAAGGAAGGGTTAGTTCGTAAAGCGACTCTGTCTTGATGAAAAATGATGAAAGGCTCCACTGCCATTAGGGCCTGTAACTCTGAGACTCTTCGTGCTGAAGTTATTGCTAGCAGCAGGGCAGTTTTCCATGACAGAAACTGTAAATCAGCTGTAGAAGCTGGTTCAAAGGGCGGTAGTGTAAGTTTTTCCAAAAGAAAGTTGAGATCCCAAGTTGGTGCTCTTCAGGGCGGTCTTATGTTCTTAGCCCCTCTGAGGTACTGTATTAGTAATGGATGTGAAAATATAGGAGGATCCGTGTTGTATTGAGCTGAAATAGCTGAGGTGTGGATCTTAATAGATGAAAAGGAAAGTCCTTTGTGCAACATCTCAGTTAAATATTGTAGAATCTGAGGAATATTTGGGACAAGGGGGTTCTGGCCTTTAGCCTGGTTCCAGGCGCAGAATCTTTTCCATTTGTCTGAATAGGTTTTCCTGGTGCTGGGCCTCCTGGCCTCCAGAATGATATCCATAACAGCTTTAGAGAGAAGTGTTGACTGGTTGTTTAGGTAATTTGCCATGCAGCCAGATTTAAAGTCTTGAGCTGGCTGTGTAGAATCCGACTGGAGTGAGCAGGTGAGGAATTGGAGGTAAAATTCATGGTGGGCCTTGAGCCATGTTCCTTAGTATTGGATACCAGTGTTGGCGTGGCCAGTCTGGAGCAATGAGTATCATTTGTGGCCTCTCTAATCTGGCTTTCAGCAGCACCTTTGCCAGAAGAGGCAGTGGAGGAAAGGCATACACTGTTAATGTTTTCCAACTGAATGAGAGGGCGTCCCACTTTCCAAGCCAGTGTGTGGTATGTCCTTGTGCAAAATTTCCGTAGTTGGTAGTTTTGGAGGGAGGCAAACAGATCTATTTCTGGGCTCCCCCATTTTTGAGTTATCATTGCGAATACTTGTGGATCTAATTTCCACTCGTGAGGATCTATGATGTTTCTGCTTAGATAGTCTGCCAATGTGTTTTTCTTTCCTGGCAGGAATTGTGCTTGTAGTTGAACTTGGTAGGTCAGTGCTGTGTTCCACAAGGTCATTGCTTGCCTGCATAGGGGTAGGAATGTGTGCCCCCTTGCTTGTTTATGTACCACATCACTGTGGTGTTGTCCGTCTTTATTAGTAGTTGTCCTGGATGTAGGAGGTCCTTGAAAGCTGTTAGGGCATTTTGTACAGCTAGCATCTCTTTTTGATTGATATGTAGATGCCTTTGATCTGCAGACCATTTGCCCTGAATACACTGTCCTGCAATGTGTGCTCCCCAGGCATAATCCGATGCATCCGTTGTTATAGTTTGCCTGGCTGTGGGTAAGGTAAAAGGCTGACCCTTGTTGAGGTGACATGCCTGAGCCCACCATAGAAACTCCTGTTGAAGGCAGGGAATGAGTGGTATTATTGTTTCCAAGCTGTGGCTGTGTTGAGTCCATATGCGTTTCAGGTACCATTGTAATTTCCTCATATGCAGTTTTGCATATGGTATTAGTAGTATGCAAGATGCCATGAATCCCAAGGCCTGCAGAATTTTTATTGCAGGGAGTTGGGTCTTTGTTGCCATCATTTTGAAGTATTGAGTCAGTTGTCATTGCTTGTCTGGTGTGAGATAAGCCATCTGGGCCGTGCTGGCACCCAGGAATATTATGTCTTGTGAGAGCACTAGTTTTGACTTCTTTTCGTTTACTGTGTACCCTAAGCAACTTAATAGGTTTTTGACAAATGCCACATGCTTTAAAAGAATGTCCTTGCTTTCTGCTTGAATAAGGCAGTCGTCCAGGTATGGATATATTTGAATTCATCTTTGTCTGCAGTATGCAATTACTGGTGTCAGGCATTTTGTGAAGACCCTGGGCGCAGTAGATAAGCCAAAGGGCAGTGCAGAGAATTGGTAATGGGTTGAACCTGCTATAAATCTGAGGTATCTTCTGCAATTTTGCCTGATAGGGACATGCAGGTATGCCTCCTTGAGGTCCAACGTTACTAGCCAAGCCTTCTTGCCCAGCATGGGAAGAAGTTGCTGTAATGTTAGCATCTTGAATTTGGGTACTTCGTGATATGTGTTTAGAATTGAGAGGTCCAGAATGGGTCTCCAAGCTTTGTCCTTTTGGGGAACTAGAAAGAGTCTTGAGTAAAATCCTTGTCCCTGGTCCTGTGTAGGAACCTGTTGAATGGCTCTCATGTCCATGAGAGCTGTAATTTGTTTTTGAGCCTCTGCCCATTGATTTGGTGGCAGGTTTGGCATTCCTTTTATCCTTGGTAAAGTGTGAAAGTGGAATCTGTATCCTTGAGAGACAATATTTAGGACCCATTTGTCTTTTGTGATGATGCGCCAGTTGTCTGAAAAAAGTGTTAGCTTTCCTCCCAAGGGAGCTGCCAAGAGGGATTTGCTTGGCATTCTGAGGGGTAAGTCATTGTGTTTGTCTTCTGGTAGATTGAGACCTGTCTTCTCCTCCTTTCTGGGTTGTGGCACCCCATTGTCGAGGCTTGTAAGAGCCTTGTGGCTGATCTCTGCCCCTTGGGATCTGCATTTGTCCCTCTGTGGTCTGTCAGAAGCTGGAAAGGACCAGTTTTTGGTTGGCCAATTTCTGCTGAAACGAGGAGGTTGAACCTGTAAAAAATCCTTGACCGTCTGCATAGATTTTGCCTTATCCTCCATTTTCTTTAAAACCTCTTCTGCTTTTACACCAAATAAAACATCCTGCTGTAATGGTGCATCCAATAATTTCGCTTTTACATGATCAGGTAAAGTTTGTTCTTTTAACCAAGCATGCCTACGTATGACACACCCTGTCACTGCTGCTCTACAAGAAGCTTCCAATGAATCAAATCCACATTGCAAAGTATGTTTTCCCACTTGTTCAGCTGCATGCAACAAATCTTGCATTTCCTTGTAATCAGGCTGCTCTGTATGTGTGATCATTTTTTTGTTTTAATTGAGACATCACATATTGTTGATATTTCAGCATGTGAAACTGGCAATTTAAGGCCCTCATAGCTGCAGTAGCTGAGGTATATATTTTCTTTCCCCATCTGTCTAGTGCTCTAGAATCCCTTTCAGAGGGAACAGGATTTTTAGCAATAGAGGCCTTAACCCCTTTGGGACCCTGGGAAATGGTTTCTGGGTCAGCAACAGGGCTTTTATATAGGAATTTGTGTGAGTCAGGGACTCTGTAGTATCTGTCTGGTTTGGCTGGTGCAGGAGGTAGTGAATCTGGGTTAAGGCTAGATTCTGAATAAACATCATCCACAATGTCTAACATTGGTGGACTAGCAAGTGGTCTGTGCTGGGGTAGTAAAAGGAACTCTCTGAGCCTTTTCTTAGAATCAAGAGTAATCCTGGCCTTCCCAGTGGAAATGCTCCCTCATGGTATGTAAAGTTTCCCCAAAACAGTAGTCTTCTGGGGAAGATGCTGAAGGAATAGACTCTTCAGCTTCAGAGTCTTCATAAGGGGAAAAAGAATATTCCTGCTCCTCAGAAGAATCTGAGTAAATTGAAACCTGGTCAGAGGAAGCATAGTCCTCCTCCTGTCTAGGCCTTTTATCAGGAGGGGGGTGGGAACCCCTGATTAGGGTAATTAAGTCTTCAGCCATCTTAAGCATCTATTTCTTAGGCATGGGGCCTTGTACTGGAGACTGCTGTACAGTCTTCTTTGCTTTTAAAGGAGTTTTCAGCTTTGCAAAGGATTTAATAGTGATTGTAGTCGGTCTGAAGACACCTTCTGCAACTGAAGGCGTTTCAACTGCACTGGAATCTCCTTCAGCCATGGAGTCAGAAGGGCCTAAAGATAAAGGATGTGGAGGCCTAGCAATCTCCTCTTGGGAATCGGATGACGCCTGGGGTTCTGAATCAGCAGTCGTCAGGGGCTGCGTAGGCGCCTCACTGAAAACCGGAGAACCGGCGACTGGCCTAGCAGAGGCCTCGGAGTCTAGTTTGGGTCTCGGCTGCCTGTTCTTATCTTTGCGTTTTTTATGCATTCCGGTCGTCGGTTGCTCCGACGGCATGGTATAATTAAATTTCCTACCAAAATAATGTCGGGCGAAATCAAACCAACGTTTTATAGTTCGTTTGTTAAACCTAGCACAAAACCAGCAACCTGTGACGTCGTGGTCTGGGCCTAGGCAAGGAATGCAATAAGAATGAAAGTCCTTATGAGGTATTTGCTTCCCACAAGAAATGCAATTGTTAACTTTTTCTGACATCGGACTGAGGCAAGAAAAGGTTCCCCAACAGGGTACTTAGCTTTATTGAAGACTTCGGTCTGAAATTCTAATTGAAAATCTCAGGAGTCGGCTGACCGGCACTTGCGAACTGCTTCTGCTTCGGGCACCGCGCGGCAAGAAAGACTGGAGAAAATGGCGTCAGATGCCTCTTGTATATCCCTGGCGCACTGACGTCAGGGAAGAAGCGACAGCAACCGATGCCGGACCAAGACTTTGGAACACTGGCCGACTGCGGGATAACCCAAGTGTGATGACTGCAGCAGTGTAACATGATGAACATCAGCACTATCTAAAGATAGACAAAGAAAAAAAACACTACTAACAAGATAACTAGCCAATAACAGACAAAAAATGAAAGAAGAGAAAGGGGGAGAGCCAACCCACCTAAGGAGAGCCTCTAACTTAAACAGCAACTCCTTAAAACTTAAAGGAAGGCAAGAAAAGCGAAGAACCTTCTAAGTTAAATGGGTTTGGAAGAGGGGAAAGGGTCAGAGACAAAAATGGTTAGTCCACAACAAATGCAAGTCACTCAGATGGGATACGGAAGGTAGAAATATAAAGGACAACTACTATTAACAAGTTAGATAAGATACGCAAGAAATTTTTCTTCAAAAATATAACCAATAGAAAAACACTTAGCCTGAGCCAGTATCCGCAATCTCGATGCTGCAAGAGACAAAAGAGATCTGGGCAACTACTGCTAGGCATGCTGGGATAGGGGCTAGCCTCGAGCCAGTAAAAGCTCTCGAGCTATAGTATACGGACTAGTCGGAGCCGAGGGTTGGCTCCGAACCCAAACAGCAAGAACGAAGGCGAGATATGGACAACATAACATCAATATCTTTGACATACAGCAAACTCTTCTGAACTACTCACACATTTCAACACACATGTCCATATAATACAAGAATAGTTAAATATTTTAAAAGCTAGTGTGCTGAACTGTGTCAGCTTCTTCCCCTGGGATTCTAGCTACTTGGCTAGTTTTTCTTGAGAAAACAGATTTGTAGAAGACAGACTTTTTATTAGAAAACAGCAGCTGGAGATACAGAAGAAGAGTTTGCAGACAAAGGACGCTGTAGACCTGGAAAGATGAAGGAAACTTTTTTTGAGAGAAAGCCTCAGAAATCAAAGGAGAACAATAGGCATTCTTAAAAACATCCTCAAATGCAGAGATCACTGGAGGGATGGGCTTAAGGATCAATGCCTCATCCTTTCAAAGATCATATATCCTGCCAGTTTTGGAGGCAGTAAAAACCTGTTCCAAATTAAGTACATCCGTAAATCTAGTCAGCATTTGGGAAAAAGAAAATATCTGTCTGGGTTCCTGCATCTGATCATCATCAAAAGAAACTGACTGATCTAACAGACAAGTATGAGCTTTCAATAGGATCATAGAGGGTTACTAGGCTATCAACCCAGAGGTCATTTCAAGCCTAGCCGTTTCATCCTAATGTAATATCATAGCTACTCTAGTCAATACCCAGTATTGTATTTAAAAATGACTGCCAATGTCCAGGAGGGTTGTGGGTGCTATCCCCAGTAAGAGCTATCAACCCAGAGGTCATGTCAAACCTAGTCATTTCATACCAATATAATAACATAAATACTCTAGTGAATACACACGACTGTATGCAATAATGACTGCCCATGTCCAGGAGGGTTGTGGGAGTTATCCCCAGTAAGAAATTACGATGCCCCATCCACTTGTCCAGGTTCCCTCTGAATAGTGTTATAGAGGGGCTCTGCTTCACATGAATTGGCAGCTTATTCCAAAGATGCAGCAGTTGCTGGGAGACAAATCTGTCCCTCCAGCATGCCCTACTCAAGTCGCTGGCCATATTTAGGTCCCTGGAACGGGTAGATCTAGTCCCATTTGATTTATGAATGTGCAGCAGACTCATTAGGCTTGGGTCGGAGATTGCTCTGTAAGCCAGACACAAATCTCCCCTGAGAAGTCTATATGATACAGAGTACAGTGACGAGGACTTCAGTCAGTCTGTATAAGGCATGTGCTGGAGTCCCTTGATCTTCTTTGTTAGAAACCTCTGAGGTCTCTACAGTTGCTGCAGATGCTTTGTACTGTACATGCCAAAAAGGGTCATTATATGCAATTATGGGCCTGATTAGTGATGAGTATAGAGGGGTTAAAACCTCCTTTGCTCTAGAGGTGATGCCTTTGCTAATCAAGTGTGCTATGTAGAAGGCCTTCCTTACTACAGACACAAGATCTCCTTCAAAATCAAGATCCACAACATAAGGACTGAGGATGGAAGCACCAGCATTACAATTAACTCACGTATACACTCCACAATCAACTGCCTGAACAGTGGATCTACCCATAGCCACCATCTTCAGTGGGAAACCTGAGAGACTGCTGCTCAACTATGTGGTGGGGTTTCTGTCTCTTCTTAGCAAACGCTTCAATAGTGCGAGAATCCCCAGGGAAACGTATTAACCCTGGCAATGGATGCTGCACCTCCGACTTCCCCTACACCTAAAGAATTTGGTTCTGCCACCTGCATCAGGCAAAGGTACAGACCCAGAGGATGTGTGTGACCTTTTCATCATGCACAGTTGTGGTACTAACATCATAACAGAGGACATGAAGGTAAGAAGGGGTGAATGGTACACCGGCCTACTCTTGCCTGAGGTTACTGCAGAGTCACAAGCCGTAGGCTGAGGCACATTTTTTTGTTTTATTTTATTTATTTATTTATCTATTTATTTTAGGTGCAGATGGGTAGGTGGGAGTGGGATGCAGTTTCACAGTGCATCTAAACAGTGGCCAAAACACTAATTAGGTCAGTACAAACTACTGATGAAAGGGTACTCCCATTATACAAAGGGATAACACCCCTATACTCCCCCAGAACAGCAATGTAAAGGCTAAACAGAGAATCAAATGGAATATTGTACTGAAGCAAAATTCAGCAGTTAAACACTAAGTACCAATACATATCATCAAAATGACCAATAAAAAACAATAAATGGCGACTTTTAATCACACATGTATAAAAACAGTGTAAATTAGCCTTATGTAAGGAATTAAATTTAAAACGTAAGAAAAATTCCTGTCAGAAAACAAAATGAAGCCAAAATCATGATTTAAACAAAAAAAAATAGTCGCCTTTTTATACAAACATATGAAGAAAAAAAAAAAGTACAGTTGTGTACACTTACCATAAATGTAGATGTTAGAGTGTATTCACTGTTGCAGTCATTACATTTGGGTAATCTGCTGGCAGGTTGCCCTCAGTCGGCCTGAATAACAAAGTCTTGGATCCTGCGTCAGTTGCTGTCTCCTCTTCCATGACGTCAGGTCATCAGGGGTATAAAACATGCAGCCGACGGGTTTTCTTGCCCCAGATGTCAGGTGCCCCCCAAATGGGGAGCAAAAAAAAAAAAAAAAAAAATTATATATATATATATATATATATATATATATATATAAAAAACAGAAATATATGTAAATATACTTTTAGTAACATAAACTTTACCTTCATCTAAAAGCAAATACACCACAAAGGCTTTAATATATAGTGAAGGAAAGAAAAGTTATAGAAAAGGGGGAAGGCGGGTGGATAACCCAGACTGCAACAGCGAATACACTCGAACATCTACATTTATGGTAAGTGTACACACCTGTACTATGCTCTTCGTGTTTCACTGTTGCAGTCATTACACTTGGGTAGAATCCCAAAGCTATGGATGGGAGGATGGAACTAAATAGCATTAGGAGCGGCAATAAGATCCTGCAGAACTGCAGTGGCAAAGCCTGCCCTGGATTTGGAGAAGAGAGGCAAATGATAATGCTTTGTGAAGGTATGAACAGAGATCCAAGTAGCAGCCTCTAGAATGTCTTTGGTTGGAACCCCTCTGAGAAAAACTGCTGAGGTAGACGCAGCCCTGGTGGAATGTGACCTGATCCCCTTGGGCACAGGTTTACCATGGTGCAAGCAGCTGAAACGAATGCAGTGGCGTATCCACTTAGACATAGTCTGCTTTGAAACAGCCTTCCCCTCTGACCCTGCAGCAAATGCCACCAGCATTCTTAGAGATTTGGTCCTAAGTAGAATCTTAGTTGTCTGTGTACATCCAATGAATGCAGAATCCACTCCCCCTTGTTCTGCAGATTTAGGTAAAATGTTGGCAGGTGAATTGTCTGGTTAAGAGCCACACTGGATACCACCTTAGGCATAAAAGAAGGATTGGTCCTGAGGGACACCCTGCCTGGGTAAAATGTAATAAAAGGCTCCACAGCCATGAGAGCCTGTAGTTCTGAAACCCTTCCTGCTGAAGTGACTGCCAAGAGAAAAGCTGTTTTCCAAGATAGAAATTTTATATCCACAGTAGCTGCTGGTTCAAAAGGAGGCAGGGTGAGCTTTTCCAACACAAAATTGAGGTCCCATGCAGGAGGTGGTGATCTTCTGGGAGGCCTTAAATTTTTAGCCCCCCTAAGATACTGTTTAAGCAGAGGATGAGAAAAGAGGGGAGGCTCTGTGTGAGCCGAGATGGCAGAGACATGGATTTTTACTGAAGAAAAAGATAGGCCCTTGTCAAGCATCTCAGTCAAATATTGTAAAATCTGAGGAATATTGGGCTTTGCTGTGTCTGTTCCTTGTGCTTGGTTCCAAGCACAGAATCTCTTCCATTTATCAGCATAAGATTTTCTAGTACTAGGCCTCCTGGCTTCCAAAATGACATCCATCACAGATTTATTGAGAGGTGTTGTTTGAATAATTAAATGATCGGCCATGCTGCAAGATTCAGAGTTTGGAGCGGGGTGTGCAGAATTTGATTGTTCTGATGAGACAGTAGATGAGGTATTTGAGGCAAGTACCGAGGAGAAAGTTGAGACATATTCCTTAGAATTGGGTACCAGTGCTGGCGAGGCCAGTCCTGAGCAACTAGGATCATTTTTGTTTTTTCCTGTCTGACTTTTAGTAAGACCTTGGAGAGAACAGGCAGAGGGGGAAAAGCATAGACTGATAGGTTTTTCCAATAGAAGGATAGGGCCATCCACTTTCCATGCTTTTCTGTGATAAGTTCTTGTGCAGAATTTGTCCAGCTGATAAACAGATCTATGTCTGGGCTCCCCCACTTCTGTGTTAACATGCTGAAGATTTGTGGATCCAGTTTCCATTAGTGCAGGTCCATAAGATTTCTGCTTAGGTCATCTGCCAGAGTATTTTGCTTTCCTGGCAGGAACTGAGCTTGAAAATGTATTTGGTAAGTCAAAGCTGTGTTCCACAATGCCATGGCTAGTCTGCAAAGGGGGTAGGAATGTGTATCCCCCTGCTTGTTTATGTACCACATAACTGTGGTGTTGTCCGTCTTTATCAGTAGTTGTCCTGGGTGAAGTAAGTCCTTGAAGGCTGTCAGAGCATTCTGAACAGCTAGCATCTCTTTCTGGTTGATATGCAGATGCATTTGTTTTGGGCTCCATTTGCCATGAATGCATCTCCCTGCCAGGTGGGCCCCCCAAGCATAATCTGATGCATCTGTAGTTAGGGTTTGGGTGGCAGGGGGTAGAGTGAATGACAGTCCCTTGTTCTGGTGACATGTCTCTGCCCACCAAAGAAACTCCTGTTGTAGGCAGGGAATGAGAGGAATCATTGTTTACAGATTGTGACAATGTTGACTCCATAAACTTTTTAGGTACCATTGAAGTTTCCTCAAATGCAGTCTCGCATATGGAATTAGTAGAATGCAGGATGCCATGAACCCCAAAGCCTGCAGAATTGGTCTTGCAGATAACTGGGATTTTGTTGCCATTTGTTTGAAGCATGTTGTCAGTTGCCTTTGTTTGTCTGGCATAAGGTAAGCCATCTGGGCAGTTGTATTCAAGCTTGCACCCAGGAATGTAATTATTTGAGAGGGTACCAGTTGGGATTTCTTTTTGTTTTTTTCTGTACCTTAGGCATGCTAGAAGCCGTTTTACAAACGCCAGATGTTGAAGAAGAGTGTCCTTGTCCTCTGCTTGAATGAGACAGTCGTCCAGATAAGGACACATTTGTATGCTTCTTTGTCTGCAGAATGCAATTATTGGTGCCAGGCACTTTGTAAAGACCCTGGGTGCAGTAGCTAAGCCAAAGGGCAGTGCAGAGAATTGGTAATGCAAAAAACCTGCCTTGAAGTGGAGGTATCTTCTGCATGATTCCCTTATTGGGATATGCAGGTATGCCTCTTTTAAGTCTAGAGTCACTAACCAAGCGTTCCTACCCAGCATAGGCAGTAGCTGTTGTAAAGTCAGCATTTTGAATTTTGGAATGTCCAGGGACATGTTCAAAATCGATAAGTCCAGTATTGGGCACCAGGCATTGTCTTTTCTGGGTACCAGGCAAAGTCTACAATAAAAACCTTGTCCTTTTTCCTTTTCTGGTACTGGCTGAATAGCCCCCATATCCATGAGGGACGTAACTTGTTTCTGAGACTCTGCCCACTGATTTTGTGGCAGATCTGGCCATCCGTTTCGAAATGGCAAAGTATGGAAATGAAATCTGTACCCCACGGATACTATGTTTAATACCCACTTGTCCTGGGTAATTAACTGCCAATTTTGAGCATGAAGTGCTAGTCGTCGTCCCCCCCCCCCAAGGGGGCTGCCAAAAGGTAAGTGCTTGGTGAAGGTAGAGGAAAGTCATTGAGACTGCTTACTGCAGGGTTGTGCTTTGTTTCCTCCAGATTTGGAGGTGGAGGCATCCGATTGCTTTGACCTGTAAGAACCCTGTGATTGGTATCTGGAGCCTTTTGAGCACCTGGATTTGCCTTGAGTGGCTCTGTTGGATACAGGAAAGGACCAGTTTTTAGTAGGCCAGTGCCTACTGAACCTGGGTGGCTACACTTGCAAGAAATCTTTTACAGTTTGCATAGATTTAGCTTTGTCTTCCATTTTCTTTAAAACCATTACCAAACAGAGTATCATGCTGCAAGGGGGCATCCAACAATTTAGCTTCAACATGATCAGGCAGATTTTTGCTCCTTGAGCCAGGCATGCCTTCTAATCACAGATCCAGTAACTGCGGCCCTGCAAGAGGCCTCCAAGGAATCAAAACCACATTGCAAAGTACGCTTTCCAACTTGTTCTGCTGAATGCAATAATTCCTGTAACTCTTTATTTTCCACACAATCAGAAATCAACATCATTTTCTGTTTCAGTAAGCCCATAACATGCTGTTGATATTTAAGCATATGAAACTGGCAGTTTAAGGCTCTGATTGCCAAGGTTGCAGACGTATAAACCTTCTTTCCCCATCTATCCAGCGCCCTGAAATCTCTATCAGAGGGGGTGGGATTTTTGGCTGTAGAGGCCTTTACACCCTTGGGACCCTGTGAAATAGTCTCAGGATCAGCACCAGGATTTTTGAACAGAAATTTGTGGGAGTCAGGAATCCTGTAATATCTGTCTGGCTTACCAGGAGCCAGATGTAGGGAATCAGGAGCCATGCTCGATTCCGAAAACACAATCAACAATGTCTAATACAGGAGGTATAGCCAAAGGCCTATGCTGAGGAAGAAGAAGGAAATCCCTAAGCCTCTTTTTTGATTCGGAGAAGTCCTGACTCTCCCAATGAAAATGTTCCCTTAAAGTATGCAAAGTCTCTCCAAAAGAGTAATCCTCAGGAGGAGATGCAGATGGGATGGATTCCTCTGCATCAGAATCCTCATAGGGTGGAATAGAAAATTCATAATCAGAAGAGGAATCAGAAGAAATGGAAACCTGATCTGAAGATTCATAATCAGTGCCTGGCCTAGGCCTCTTAGCAGGTGGGGGGGGGGGGGGTTGAGAACCCCTGATCAAGGTAATTAAGTCCTCAGCCATTTTGATCATCTGTTTTTAGGCATAGGGACCTGAGCACGTGGCTCATGCGTCAGTTTTTTAGACATAGAAGATGTTTTTGACCTTGTTTTTGAGGCTGACGTCAGTTTAATATAGAAATGTCGAGGCCTGAAAACACCCTCAAAAGCCGGTGCCTGCTCAGCGGCTCCAGACCCATCCAAGGGAGAGACATCCGCAGGTTCAATACTCTGAGAATCTCACAGCATACCGGACTCCGAATGGGTCTCGGTAGAGGCCTGCGACTCAAAAGTAGCGGGTATCAGGGGCTGTGAAAGCACCTCACTGAGTATCGGCGAACCGGCGACTGGCTTAGGAGAAGCTTCGTTGTCGGTTATGGACCTCGACTGTCTCTGTCTTTTTCTTTGTGTTTTTTGTGAACTCCGGTAGTCGGATTGCTAACAGACGACATTTCAGGATAATTAAATCTTGATCCAAAATATTTAGAAGCAAAAGTATACCAACGCTTAATAGTGCGTTGGTTAAATCTAGCACAAAACCGACAGCAAGGCACATTATGATCTGGGCCTAGGCAAGGAATACAGTACAAATGGAAATCCTTATGAGGTATTTGCTTCCCATAAGTAATGCAATTATTAACTTTTACTGACATCGTTAAGGAGCAAGAAAAAGTTTCCCCGGCGGGGTACTTAGCTTTAGTTTGAAGACTTCGGTTCTGAAACTCGAATGCGAAAATTTCAGGAGTTGGCCGACTGGCACTTGCGAACTGCTTCTGCTTCAGGCACCGCGTGGCAAGAAAGACTGAATAAAATGGCGTCGGCTGCATGTTTTATACCCCTGATGACCTGACGTCAAGGAAGAGGAGACAGCAACCGACGCAGAACCCAAGACTGTTATTCAGGCTGACTGAGGGCAACCTGCCAGCAGACTACCCAAATGTAATGACTGCAACAGTGAAACACGAGGAAAGTACAGTTTTGTACCTACCATAAATGTAGATGTCCGAACTGGATAGCATCTGCAGTCATAACAAGTGGGTTGTCCTGTCGTCAGGCAGCCCTGCAGTCGGCCGGATTCCAAAGACCGGGTCCGGCTTCGGCTGATGTCGCACTCCACCCGACGTCATCTCTGTTGGTCTTCGGGTATATAAGCATCAGCCGACGTCATTTTCCTCAGTGTTTCTTGCCCCAGATGCCAGTAGCCCTCTTGCAGGCTAAAATTTGGATAGATGCCAATGTTTCCAAATAGATAGAGGTAAACACAACAATAAGCATATATGTACATATATACAAACAAATACACCATAAAAGACTCCCCCCCAACAGCTAGCTATTAGGAGGGTAAACACCCTAGGAGTACCACAGAGGGGAAGGAGGGAGGGTAATCCTGACTGCAGATGCTATCCAGTTCGGACATCTACATTTATGGTAGGTACAAAACTGTACTATGTCCTTCATGGATGCATCTGCAGTCATAACAAGTGGGTAGAATACCATAGCCAACTAGGGAGGAGGATAAAAGTAGATTATGGTGTGTTTAGGATCCCTTGCAGTACAGCAGTGGCAAACCCTGCTCGGGATCTGGAATATAGAGGCAAATTATAATGCTTGGCAAATGTATGCACGGAGGTCCAAGTAGCCGCCTCAATAATGTCTTTGGTTGCCACTCCTCGTAAGAAGGCTGTGGTAGTGGCTGTTGCCCTTGTAGAATGAGGTCTTATGTTCTGTGGAATTGGTTTTCCATGGAAGGAGTAACAGTATTGTATGCAATTTCCTATCCATTTGGAGATTGTCTGTTTGGAAATAGCTTTTCCTTCCCTTCCTGTTGCATAGGCTACAAAAGTTGGTCAGTCTTTCTGCTATTTTTGTTCTGTCCAAGTAGTAGCGTAGCTGTCTATGTACATCCAAGGTATGCAGTATTCTTTCCCTCTGTTTTGTGGGTTGGGAAAGAAGGTAGGTAGGTGGATTGCCTGGTTTAAAGACACTCTGGATACCACCTTGGGCATAAATGTAGGATTAGTCCTCATGGACACTCTATCTTGGTGGAAGATTAGGAAGGGTTGCACTGCCATTAAGGCCTGTAGTTCTGAAACCCTCCTTGCTGAAGTAATTGCTAGTAGGAAAGCAGTTTTCCATGACAGGTGTTGTAGGTCTGCTGTTGCTGCTGGTTCAAAGGGTGATAGTGTCAACTTTTCTAGCACAAAGTTTAAATCCCAAGCTGGTAATGGTGGTTTCCTTGGAGGTTTTACATTCTTGATTCCTCTGAGGAACTGCCTGAGCAAAGGTGCGAAAAACAGGTGGATCAAAGCTGTATTCTGCTGAAATAGCTGATGCATGTATCTTGATGGAGGAGTAGGACAGGCCTGAATGAAGAAGTTCGCCAGATACTCCAGAATGTTAGGCATATCTATGTTTGACACATCTTTTCCTCTTTCCGTACTCCAAATGACAAACCTTTTCCATTTTCCAGCATAGTTCCTTCTTGTTGAAGGTCTGCGTGCTTCAAGAATAATGTCTTTAACTCTTTGGGAAAGTTCTGGATTAGCTGCTGCTATGTGATGTTCCATGCAGTCAGTTGCAGCGTTTTAGGTTTGGATGTATGATGCTGTAGTTGTTCTGAGTTAACATCAAAGGCATCAGGGTATTGGCCACATATTGTTCGAGACATGCTCTTCAGTAGTGGGTACCAGTGTTGTCTTGGCCAGTTTGGAGCTATCAGGATTATCCTTGGACGTTCTTCCTTGATTTTTAGTAGTACCTTGTGTATCAAAGGAAGAGGTGGGAATGCATATGCTGTTAGGCCTTTCCAGTTGAAGGAGAGTGAGTCCACTTTCCATGCTAGTGGGTGGAATGTCCTTGTGCAGAATTTTTGAGCTGGTGATTGAGAGGTGATGCGAATAGGTCTATCTGTGGCATTCCCCATTTCTTTGAGATGGTCTTGAAGATGTCCGGGTGCAGCTTCCATTCGTGGGCATCCGAAGTGGTTCTGCTTAATATGTCTGCTAGAGTATTGTCTTTCCCGGTACAAATATTGCCTGTAACTGAATGTTGTAGCTGAGTGCCAGGGTCCACAGCTCCAAGGTCATTCTGCATAGGGGGTATGAATGAGTGCCTCCCTGTTTGTTGATGTACCACATGACTGTGGTGTTGTCTGTCCTTATCATCAACTGGCCCTCTTTGAGAAATGGTTTGAACTTTTGGATTGCCAGTTTTACTGCCAGCATTTCTTTTAGATTGATGTGCAGGTGAAGTTGATCCTGTGTCCACAATCCTTGCACGCATTTGTCCAGCATGTGGGTCCCCCATCCTAGGTCTGAAGCGTCTGTTGTGATGGTCTGGCTTGGTTGACATCTGCGAAAGGGTAGGCCTGGGTTTGACTGGCATGCCTGAGCCCACCATAGGAACTCCTGTTTTAAGCATGGAATTAGTGGGATTTCTGTTTCTAGACTGTGTCTGTGTTGGGACCATAAATTCTTTAGGTACCACTGTAGTTTCCTCATATGTAGTCTGGCAAATGGGACCAAGATTATGCATGATGCCATGAAGCCCAAGGCCTGCAGAACTTTTCTTGCTGTTAACTTGTTCAGTTTTGTTAGTGCCAAGAAGTAAAGAGGAAGTTCTTTTGTTTTTCTGTAGTCAGGAATGCCATTTGTTGTACTGTGTCCAATTCGCCCAAGAATGTCCTTGTTTGGGATGGTATCAGCCTTGACTTTTGTAAATTGACTGTGTATCCCAGTCCTTGTAGCAAGTAAATGACCCTTTGTAAATCTGTTGTCAGCTTGCTTTTGTTGTCCCCTTGTAGCAGGCAGTCGTCCAGGTATGGGTAAATTTGAATTCCCTGTAGTCTGCAATGGGCGATTACTGATGCCAGGCATTTTGTGAATACTCTGGCAGTAGATAAGCCAAAGGGCAATGCTGAGAATTGATAGTGCTCTGATCCTGCAAGAAATCTGAGGTATCTTCTGCAGATTGGTCGAATGGGGACGTGCAGGTATGCCTCCTTGAGATCTAGAGTTACCAGCCAAGACTCCTTGCCCAGCATGGGAAGAAGTTGCTGTAGGGTCAGCATTTTGAATTTTGGGACAATGATGTATGTATTTAAGGTGGACAGGTCGAGAATTGGTCTCCAACTTTTTCCTTTCTTGGAACTAGGAATAGTCTGGAATAGAACCCTTTCCTTGTTCTGCTGTTGGCACTCTTTCCACAGCTCTCATGTTTGCTAACTCCATTATCTGGCGTAGAGCCTCTGTTTTTGATTTGGAGGTATATTTGGCATTCCTCTTTTGACTGGTAAAGTGTGGAAGTGAAACCGTAACCTTGATCTATGGTTTGTAAAATACACTTGTCTTTTGTTATGTAGTGCCAGTTCTTTGAAAATAAGGTTAACTTTCCGCCTAGAGGAGCTGCTATTTGTTCCCTGGTAGGCGGATTTAGGATTAAGTCACTGTGGTTGTGCTGATGTAGTGGCAGTGGCTGTGTCTGTGCCTCTGTTGTTACCTTGCCACTGTCGTCCTCTGTAGGCACCTCCTCTGGATTGGTTTCTGCCTCTGGAACGCCTATTCCTGCCCCTTTGAAATTTTGTGGAGTCAGGAAAGGACCAATTTTGGCAGGCCAGTTCCTGCTAAACCTTGGGGTTGAACCTGCAAGAAATCTTTAACAGTTTGAACAGATTTTGCCTTCTCTTCCATTTTCTTCATAACCTGCTGGGCAGGTGTACCAAACAAACTTGTCTTGTCCATAGGAGCATCTAGCAACTTAGCTTTAACATGATCCGTAAAGCTTGTTCCTTTAGCCATGCATGCCTTCTTATCACTGTGCCTGTCATGGCTGATCTAAATGAAGCCTCCAGTGCATCATAGCCACATTTTAAGGAATGGTTGCTAACCTGTTGTATGTTATTTACCATCTCTAATACATATTTCTTATCAAGAGATTCATCAGTGGTTAGTTTTTAGTTAACTGATCAAGCATAAACTCTTGGTATTGTATCATGTGAAACTGACAGTTTAAAGCTCTAGCTGAGAGAGTAGCTGAAGTGTAGACCTTTTACCCCATCTGTCTAATGACCTTGCTTCCCTTTCAGAAGGAATAGGGTTTTAGCTGTGGTCGCTGCTACTGCCTTGGGACCCTGGGATATAGTTTCTGGGTCTGCAAGTGGGGCCTTGTAAAGGTGGTGATGAGTATCTGGCACCCTGTAAAATCTGTCTGGTTTGGCAGGGGCTGGGGTAAAGAATCTGGAGCGGAGCAAACATCATTGAAAGCATCATCCACCACAGAGAGAACAGGAGGTATAGCTAAGGGCCTGTGCTGTGGGAGGTGCAGAAAGGTCCTAAGTCTTTTCTGGAGTCTGAAAATCCTGTTGCTGCCATTGGAACTGTTCTCGCATGGCATGCAAGGTTTCCCAAAGGAGAATTCTTCTGGTGGGGAAGCAGCTGGAATGGATTCTTCAGCATCAGAATCTTCAAAATTGGAGAAGGGAGCCTCTGGCTGGTCAGTTATGTCTGATTCATCAGCAGAATCATCAGAAGACACTGGCTCAGGGACTCTGCCCTAGGTCTCTTCTCTGGGGGCTGAGAGGCCCTGTCTGGGTGAGATTGAGATCCTCTAATTAAAGAAATTAAATCTTCTGCCAAAGAAAGCATTTGAGAACTAGAATAGGGCCTGGATGTGGGGGTTTAACAGGCACTGTTTTAGTAGTCTTGGCTGCTTTAGCCCTGGCGAAGGCCTTAATGGACATGGCTGCTGGAGGCCTAGCAGCACCACGTGCTGGGGTAGAGACATCCAAGGGATGGTGTCTGATAAGTCAACCACCGTAGTGGGTAAAATTTCTGAGGTCGATTCAAGAGTTGTAGCAGGGGCCTCAGTTGTAAGAATAGGTTCAGCTGTACTTTGATCAGTTTTCTCGGTTTCGGCCGAAACAGAGACACTCGCGGTTTGCTTTACCGTGGTTTCGGCCGAAACTGCGGACCGCGAGTGTCGGTCTTTATCTTTGCGTTTTTTGGTAGATTGGGTAGTCGGAGGATCCGACGGCATAATGTACGCAAAATCAGAACCGAAAAACTGTTCTGCAAACTCCGACCGACGCCTAAGCGTTCGTCGGTTGAAAGAGGCACAGGCCGAACAGGCTGCTACGTCGTGGGCTGGGCCTAAACAAGGCAGACAGTAAGAGTGGAAATCTTTATGAGGTATTTGTTTCCCACAGGTTAAACAATTGTTAACTTTTTCTGACATCGGCTGAGGCAAGAAAGAAGTCTTCGAAGTAGTATTCGGTAGAAGTAATCTCTGGATCCGACCGACCGGCACTTGTGAACAGCTTCTGCTTCGGGCGCCACGCGGCAAGAAAGACTAAGGAAAATGGCGTCGGCTGATGCTTATATACCCGAAGACCAACAGAGATGACGTCGGGTGGAGTGCGACATCAGCCGAAGCCGGACCCGGACTTTGGAATCCGGCCGACTGCAGGGCTGCCTGACGACAGGACAACCCACTTGTTATGACTGCAGATGCATCCATGAAGGACATCATCTGTGAAAACAGCAAGGTTGCCTATCAAAAGATTCAAAACAATGTCTTACATCAACAGAAATAACAGCCACGATTTAATATCAGACTGAAGAGATACATAAATGCACACGAACTAGGCCTATACATATATACAAAT
The DNA here is from genome assembly GCF_019279795.1 of Protopterus annectens. NCBI lineage: Eukaryota > Metazoa > Chordata > Ceratodontiformes > Protopteridae > Protopterus > Protopterus annectens. The sequence continues at coordinate 94,069,730 of NC_056738.1, read as the reverse complement.
CCACAAACCGTAAGTGTATATACATAAACAGAGAAATATAAAAAATGCATACGCACACGACCACAAGACATACACACACATATTTATACAAGTTCAGACACATACATACATTTTGTTTCAACTATGCTACAAGAAATGAATAGGAAAAAGTAAGCAGCAACAAAGTAAAGCAAATAGTACTTCCTCCTCTGAATGGAGACATTTATGCAGTTTATTAGTCTTGATGCTGCAAAAAAGAATAATGATTAGTCAACATCATCTCTAACCGAAGTAAAAATAAAATGCTGCACGAAGAACTTCATCAGACAAGTAAAAAAGACACAAATAATTATAGGTATATACAGGTATATATCTACATTACTTTTTAGCCTATATTATACATTGTTTCAGTGCCTGCTTTTATGCTTCCTACCCCAGTATTTTTAAATTGATTGTTATAATTATTGATTGTCAGTTGTTTAATTGACTTAAATGTGTTAATTAATTGCTTTTGTTAACAACAGAGATATAAAAAGGCTTTTTGCCTCATTTTTTACTTGTCTGATGAAGCGACTGGCATGTCGCGAAAGCGCTCACATTTGTATCTATTTTATTGCTCTTAAATAGAGTCTTGCCGTGTAAGTTCTTCGTGCATTTTATTTTTACTTTATTTATTGTGCATTGCTGCTCGTACTGCACCCTTCGCTCGTTCTTGTTTTATTATCATCTCTAACCACTTGCAGCACAGATTTCAGGGTTTCACACTTTAGTAAATTAAATGTCAGGGTTTGGAATTTGAAATTAAAAGACAGCCAACACAGAGTTATAAGACATTACAATTCAAAACACTCTTAAAATTTTAAAGCAAATTTGAAGATATCTGTACCATTTCCACACTAAAGCTTCTTCACCTAACAGTTAGGCGTGATCAGTCACAAACATAGCAATATAAATTTTATGCACAGAGTAAAATGCAATGGACAAGTCACTTACTTAATGTAACATAACGTAGGATACTAATATCAATGTTGAAGTAAATTTGGTCATATCAGTAATGCTTTATATAGTGATGAAAACAAAATAACCCTACCTAGCGCCTATGGTGCCTTCTCCAGAGTCCTGGCTTCCAGCATCACTAGGAGTGCTCACCGATTTGGAGGATGGTGACGTGGGAGGAGGGACTAAATAGTGAAACAGACAGGTATCCGCTGTTACTACTCTCAGTGGTTGCACTGTGCGTGAGGTTGTCAAATTAATTCAACATGGATGATTAAATTAAAAATGAAGATGCAGCAAACAAAAAAGAAAATAATGGATAAAAATGGGTTGAAAAAGAAAGGAAAAGAGACGGTTACATTCCATGCTTGAGCTTCATGCAGCTTTTACATACTGTGTACAATAATGCTCCATAAATGAGTTGGGGGAAAATACATGATGCAAACTGATCTTTGGGTAAAAATGAACTAATGACCAAATTTGCTGGTGTAACTGCAAGGCTGTTGGAAAAACTAAAGCAGAATCAACTGATGAAGCATGCAATAGCGAGTTCGGTCACACACAGCATACAGAGAGCAACTGAGGTCTCCCTTAACTTCAGAATAATTTAAACAAATATTTTGACACGTCATCACTTTAAAAGATTTACTTACTTCTATCTCTTTTCATCCTTTATTACAACAGCCACATGCACAAAACCACAATGTTATGCCCTAGATTATATGCTCCCCTATTTTTAAAGGTATCCATTTACCCAAAAACAGCAATATATCAACAAAAAAATGTCAGTACGTGAAAAGCAGACAAAAGGTCTGGGACAGCTGATAAGTCTTTTTAACAAGGGGGGAAATCAAGTAAACAAGGTTATTTGTTTGTTTTCCTTTATCTTTTCAAGGTTTCACCAATCAGGCACATTCAATTCTCTGTACATGCCTATACCCAGTATTGCAGGTGGATGACAATCACATGGAAAAGCAGTTATACAGGCAGCTAGGAGAGTCTCTTGTGCCCTTACCAGCACCCTGACAACTAAATGCATACTTGTTAAGGCCCTAAACCCAACCTTGGAGGTGATGTGAGCACCAGTGTCAAAGCAGGAACTGCTTATGCCCCTCAGTCTACGCATGCAAGCTCCTCTGCATGTGGTGGCAAAGGCTACTGTCAAAAAAGCTAGGGCAACCACTGCCAAAATCCTCCCTGCTTTGCTTCTGCTGTTTCAAGCAACCCTTCACTTGCCCACAACATCAGTAAAACAACTGAGAACCATCACCCTTCCTTCAGGATGGACACTGCCCATCTTCCCTGCCACCTCCAAGTGTCTGAGCTACTACTCAAACTTGAGCTACCTTGACTGTAGCCAAGGCTTTACACTATGATGTTGGCAACAGGATCAAGTTTTCAAGCAAAAGCTACCTCAGTAACTGGCTGTGCACACCCAACTGTTAAAATTTACATCAAGAAAGAAGGCTCTTGTCTGAGCCACAAAAATATCTTGTAGTACTTGGCAAAACAATTTTTAACATTTTTATACTTTCAAAGAAAATGGTGACTCAGAACAAAGATAATGACAATTCAAGGCTAGTAACAAAAAAAAAAGCAAATTAGCAAATTTATCCAGTAATAATGAATTAGAGAAATGAACCAAAAATAGCATCAAATGCTTTCTGAGAAACTCTTTATCCATTAGTATACACATGTGGAAAAAATACACTATAAACAGATATAAAGAAGTGCGGCATGGCTTGGTGAATGGAACTGTCTTGAAGGGATGACTTTAAATTACACCTATGTATCTGTATTGTTGTCTTCAGAAATGAATACCTCTCATGCCATACTCAAAGTGTATCCCAACAGCTGGAAGCTAAAGACTACGGGCCCAAAATTAAAATTCTTTATTTTCAGCTACGCTGAATCCTGACCTTCCAGATGTGGTAAAGCTGAAAATACAAAGGCAATCCAATGTGCAGCAGCACAAACTTCTGCAATACCACCTTCCAGCAACAGCAGAAAAAGTACAGTTTTGTACCTACCATAAATGTAGATGTTAGAGTGCTAATACAGCTGCAGTAATCACATATGGGTTCTCTGCTGTCAGGCGGTCCCTCGGTCGGCCGAATTCCAAAGTCTAGGTCCGGCGTCGGTTGTTGTCGCTTTCTTTCCTGACGTCAGTGCAACAGGGGTATATAAGACACAGCCGAAGCCATATTCTTCAGTCTTTCTTGCCCCAGATGTCAGGTGCCCCCAGAAGGAAGGCAATACATAAATTATATATATAAATATATTCAAGCAATGCAATGTAATCAAAAAACAGTAGCTGCAAGCAAATACACCACAGGAGGATAACCCAAATTAGGTTGTATGAGGAGGTGTTAGCCACTAGTCCTTTACCAAGAGGGGAAGGAGGGAGGGAAACCTGTACTGCAGCTGTATTAGCACTCCAACATCTACATTTATGGTAGGTACAAAACTGTACTATGTTCATCGTGCATCCAGCTGCAGTAATCACATATGGGTAGAATCCCAAAGCTACGCACAGGGTGGTAGGCACTAGGTGGAACTGGGATGAGCCAGAATGCCCTGCAACACAGCAGTGGCAAAGCCTGCTCTAGTTTTGGAATACAAAGGCAGGTGGTAGTGTTTTGTGAAGGTATACACAGAACTCCAAGTGGCTGCCTCCAAAATATCTTTGGTAGGAACTCCTCTGAGGAAGGCTGTAGAGGTAGCTGTGGCCCTGGTGGAGTGGGATCTGATGCCTGTAGGGACAGATTTCCCATGATAGGAGTAACAAAATCGTATGCAGTGGCCTATCCATTTTGAAATTGTCTGCAGGTTTCCCTTGAGCTCCTATAGCATAGGACACAAAAAGTTGTTCTGATTTCCTGAAAGGTTTTGTTCTGTCCAAATAATAACGTAGCTGTCTATGGATATCTAAGGAATGTAGCAGCCTTTCCCCTTTGTTTTGAGGATTGGGGTAAAGGTAGGTAAGTGTATGGCTTGATTTAAAGCTACCCTGGATACCACTTTAGGCATAAATGACGGGTTGGTGCGAAGGGAAAAGTACAGTTTTGTACCTACCATAAATGTAGATGTTCGAAGATCCACATTGCTGCAGTCCTTACACTTGGGTAGTCCGCTGTCCTCGGTCGACCCGAATATCAAAGTATTAGGCTGACGTCGGTCAAGGCGCTTAAGACTGACATCAGGACGTCAGGGTACAAATGCGCATGACCGACGTCATATCCTCAGTCTTTTCTTGCCCCAGATGTCAGAAGACCCTAAACAGAAAGGTCAAAACCAAAAGACAGCAAAAAACAACCAACCACCCTTGCACTAATCATATGAACAATATATACAATATGCACAATATTTACAACCCAAACCACACAACCGCCTCTAACAACAGAGGGAAGGAGGGTAAATTGGACTGCAGCAATGTGGATCTTGAACATCTACATTTATGGTAGGTACAAAACTGTACTATGTTCTTCATCTCACATTGCTGCAGTCCTTACACTTGGGTAGAATCCCAAAGCAGAGGTAAGGGAGGATGGCAAAACTATAAAGTAGTAGGAGCTGCCAAAATGCCCTGTAAAATAGCAGTGGCAAACCCAGCCCTAGATTTAGAGTAAAGTGGAAGGTGGTAATGCTTAGAGAAAGTATGCACTGAACTCCAAGTAGCTGCCTCCAAAATATCTTTAGTTGCCACCCCTTAAAAAGCTGTAGAAGTGGCAGTAGCTCTAGTGGAATGAGGCCTAATCCCAGCTGGAACCTCCTTACCATGATGGGAATAACAGAAAGCAATACAAAACCCAATCCACTTAGAAATAGTTTGTTTTGACACAGGCTTGCCCTGAGAACCCAAAGCAAAAGAAACAAACAACTGCTGAGACTGCCTGAACCCTTTAGTTCTGCTCAAATAATATCGCAACTGCCTGTGTATATCCAAGGTGTGCAAAATCTTTTCCCCTTTATTTTGGAGGTTTGCATAAAAAGTAGGCAAATGAATAGTTTGGTTTAAAGCCACACTAGAAACCACCTTAGGCATAAAGGAAGGATTAGTACGTAAAGATACCCTATCCTTATGGAAAATTAAGAAAGGCTCAACTGCCATAAGGGCCTGTAATTCAGAAACCCTTCTCGCAGAAGTAATGGCCAACAAAAAAGCAGTCTTCCATGATAAATATTTCAACTCGGCAGTAGCTGCAGGCTCAAAAGGTTGTAGAGTGAGTTTCTCCAACACAAAATTGAGATCCCAAGCAGGAGTAGGAGCTCTCTGGGGGTCTTATATTCTTTGCCCCTCTAAGGAATTGCTTAAACAAAGGATGAGAAAACAATGGTGGATCACAGTCATAGTGAGCAGAAATTGCTGCAGCATGAATCTTAATAGAAGAGAAGGACAAACCTTTGTTCAGTAACTCAGCAAGATATTGAAGAGCCACACTTAAATTAGGCTTAGCAACATCAAATTCCTTTGCTGCACTCCAAAATAAAAATCTCTTCCATTTATCTGCGTATACTTTCCTTGTACTAGGCCTTCTGGCCTCCAAAATAACATTCAAAACTTGCTGGAAGCTGAGACCCTCCAGGGTTTAAAACAGAATATGCCAGGCTGTTAGGTGAAGAGAGTGAAGTTTGACATTGAGTAAATGACTGTTCTCTTGAGACAGCAGGTGTGGAATCGAAGGCAAAGGCCATGGAGGCTCCCAACCAGACTTCTCAGTAATGGGTACCAGTGCTGTCGAGGCCAATCTGGAGCTATTAGAATCATCTTTGGCTTGTCCTGTCTGACCTTTAGGAGTACCTTTGGGAGGAGAGGCAGAGGTGGAAAGGCATACACATGAAGATTGCTCCAATTGAAAGAAAGAGCATCCACTTTCCAAGCTGTGGGATGAAACCTTTGTGCAAAACTTTGGCAGCTGGTAGTTTAGTGGAGAAGCGAACAGATCTATGTCTGGAGTTCCCCATGACACTGTCAATTTCTGAAATACATGAGGATCCAATTTCCACTCGTGGGGATCCATAATTGCCTGCTCAACACATCTGCTAAGGAGTTCTGTGCTCGGCAGAAACCTTGCCTGAAGATTGAGCTGTAAACTGAGAGCAGTCTCCCACAAAATCATTGCTTGCCTGCAGAGAGGATAAGAATGTGTTCCCCCTTGCTTGTTGATGTACCACATGACAGTTGTGTTGTCTGTTAGAACCAACACCTGCCCTGGAAGAAGTAAATCCTTGAAAGCTATTAATGCAAATTGGACTGCTAACATCTCCTTCAAGTTGATATGTAGATGTTGTAGTCTGGCAGGCCACGTGTCTTGTATCCACTTTCCATTTAGATGAGCTCCCCAAGCTTTGTCTGAGGCATCTGTCGTTAGAATCTGACTCGCCTCTGGCGGGTCACAGAGAGTCCCTTGTTTAGGTGACATTCCTGAGCCCACCACAAAATTCCTTTTGAATGCAAGGTATTATCTGAATGACAGTGTCCAAATCTTGGCAGTGCTGTGTCCATACATTTTTGAGATACCATTGTAGCTTCCTCATATGCAGTTTGGCATTGGGAAGCACCAGAATACAAGATGCCATGAACCCCAAGGCTTGAAGGACTGTCCTTGCAGTCAGCCTGGACTGATGAGACAATTGATGGAAGTAAAGGGAAAGATTCTTTTGTTTGTCCGGGGTCAAAAAGGCCATCTGGGATGCTGTATTCAGTCTCACACCCAGAAAGCACATGTCTTGAGAGGGTACTAGACTGGACTTTATTTCGTTCACAGAATACCCCAGGCATCTTAGCACTGCTATCACATATTGCAAATGATAAAGAAGCTCGTCCCTTCCTTTGGCCAGAATCAGGCAATCGTCCAAATAAGGCTAGATCTGTATTCCTTTTAGCCTGAAGAAAGCTATCACTGGAGCCAGAACCTTTGTGAACACTCTGGGCGCAGTAGATAAGCCAAAGGGCAATGCAGAGAACTGATAATGAGAAGTCCCAGCTCGAAAACGCAGATACTTCCTGCAACTTAGCCTGATAGGAACATGAAGGTAAGCTTCCTTGAGATCCAGAGTCACCATCCAGTGATCTTTGCCCAGCAGAGGTAAAAGCTGTTGTAACGTCAACATTTTGAACTTGAGAATGTCCAGATAAGTGTTGAGGATAGATAAGGCTCTGGCAGCTGAAAAGGTAGGTCATTGAGCCTGTTTACGAAAGGACTGGCCCCTGCCCTCACCCGAAGACTGTGCAGGTGAACTCCCTGTTCTAGGTCTGAAAGAGCCCTGAGCTCTACCCCTACCACGTCTAGATCTTCCCCTAGACTGTGAATCATAAGAAGGGTACGTCCACCCCTTAGCAGGCCAATTCCTACTAAACTTCGGAGGCTGAACTTGCAAAAAATCTTTAACAGTCTGCATAGACTTAGCCTTGTCTTCCATTTTCTTTAAAACTGCCTCCACAGGTGAACCAAACAATACATCAGACTGTAAAGGAGCATCTAAAATCCTTGTCTTAACATGGTCAGATAAGTTCTGATCCCTCAGCCAGGCGTGCCTGCGAAGAACTGACCCAGTGGCAGCCACCCTAGACGAGGCCTGTACAGCATCAAATCCACATTGTAAAGAATGCTTACCCACCTGTTCAGAAACATGTACCAAATCTTGTAATTCTTTACACTCAATGCCTTCCGCCAGAGCATCTACCTTAGACTTCAATTGAGAAAGAAGATAGTTTTGATATTTCAACATGTGAAACTGGCAATTCAAAGCCCTCATAGCTAAGGTGGAAGAAGTACAGACTTTCTTTCCCCATCTATCCAAAGCTCTGGCCTCTTTATCTGGAGGAACCGGACTTTTTACCACAGAGGCCTTGACCCCCCCTTAGGTCCCTGACTAACTGTTTCTGGGTCCGCCCTAGGACTCTTATACAGATATTTATGAGCTTCAGGCACCCTGTAATACCTGCCCGGTTTAACAGGAGCAGGAGGCAAAGAATCAGGATTAAGTGAAGCCTCTGCAAACACATCTTCCACAACATCCAGAACAGGTGGAATAGCCAAAGGCCTATGCTGGGGTAAAAGCAAAAATTCCCTAAGCCTTTTCCTGGAATCAGAGAAGTCCTGACCTTCCCACTTAAAATGTTCCCTCATAGAATGAAGAGTCTCTGAAAAGAAAAATCCTCTGGAGGAGAAGCAGAAGGAGTAGAATCATCCACATCAGAATCAGAATAAGGAGAATACTCCTGCAAGTCTTCAGCAAGACTCTGAAACATCCGAAACCTGCTCAAAACTCCCCAACTCTGGTTCCACCCTAGGCCTCTTATCAGGAGGGGCAAAGAACCTCTAATCAAAGTAATTAAATGCTCTGCCATTTTGAGCATGGGCTTCTTGGGCACAGATCCTGAAGAACTAGGAGTGACACCAACAGAAGCTAAAGCTGGCCTGCCTCTGGGAGAAGCCTTGGAAACAGAAGGAGAGGGCCTAACCACCCTAGGAAGGGAGGGGAGTACAGTAACCTGAGAAGCCCCTTCAGCCTGACCTGCCTCCTGAGAGGCCACATCCTGCAATATCAAAGTCTCCCCCTGGGACTCCAGAGAAGCCTCCGGTGGAACCACCGGTTCCACTGACGCCTCTAAAGAACCGGCGTCCGGTACGGACGACTCTTCTTGCCTGGGTTTAGCTGCTTTGTCTTTGCGCTTCTTCGAAGAAGCGGGCGTCGGAGTATCCGACGGCATATTGTAATTGCACCGCTTCCCGAAGACCAACCTGGCACAATCTAACCTTCGCTTAATAGTGCGCTTATTAAACCTAGCACAAAAGCGACACCCAACAACGTCGTGCTCAGGCCCCAAACAAGGAATACACAAAGTATGATAATCTCTATGCGGTATCTGTTTCCCACAAGAAATACAGTTATTCACTTTTTCTGACATCCGGTAAACCACTGAGGCAAGAAAAAACTAAAATATTCCCCAACGGGTACTTAGCCAACTTTGACTCGGTCTGAAACTCCGAAAAATTTCAGAACGCCGAACGGCACTTGCAACGCTGCTTCTGCATCGGACCATGCGGCAAAAAAGACTGAGGATATGACGTCGGTCATGCGCATTTGTACCCTGACGTCCTGATGTCAGTCTTAAGCGCCTTGACCGACGTCAGCCTAATACTTTGATATTCGGGCCGACCGAGGACAGCGGACTACCCAAGTGTAAGGACTGCAGCAATGTGAGATGAAGAACATCCCTGTCCTGATGGAAGATGAGAAAGGGCTGCACAGCCATGAGGGCTTGTAGTTCCGAAACCCTACGAGCTGAGGTAATGGCCAGAAGGAAAGCTGTTTTCCAGGACAAATATTGCAAATCTGTTGAGGCAGCTGGTTCAAAGGAAGGCAATGTTAATTTTTCTAGAATGTAATTAAGATCCCAGGCTGGCACTGGTTGTTTCCTTGGTGGTCTTATATTCTTAGCCCCTCTGAGGAACTGTCTTAAAAGTGGGTGAGAGAATAACGGTGGATCCGTGTTGAATTCTGCAGAAATGGCTGAGGCATGGATTTTTATGGAGGAAAATGAAAGTCCACTGGTTCAGCAGCTCAGCTAGATACTGTAATACCTGAGGCAAATTCAGTTTTCTAGGGTCCTGGCCTTTTTTCTCATTCCAAGAGCAAAACCGTTTCCATTTTGCGGAGTAAGCCTTTCTAGTAGATGGCCTTCTGGCCTCCAGAATGACGTCCTGCACCTCTTTGGGGAGTAGGGTCTGTTGTGGTGTTAAGGAATTTTCCATGCAGCGAGATTGAGTGTTTTCAGCTGACTGTGAAGAGTTTTGTAGCTGTGCTGAGTCAGCAGAAGAGGCATTAGAGGTAGAGGCCAGGGAGAAGTATGTGTTAGGCTCCTCAGGAGAGGGTACCAGTGCTGTCTTGGCCAGTCTGGAGCAATCAGTATCTTCTTCGGTCTGTCTGCTCTTGCTTTCAAGAGCACCTTGGACAGAAGAGGCAGAGGTGGGAAAGCGTACACTGTCCATGCTGTCCACTCTCCAGGCCTTTGGATGAAAGGTCCTTGAACAAAACTTTTCCAATTGATGATTCCTGTGGGAGGCGAAGAGATCTATGTGTGGCCTCCCCCACGCTTGGATTATCTTTGTAAACACCTGAGGATGCAACTTCCATTCATGCGGATCTGTCATATTTCTGCTTAGATTGTCTGCCAGCGTGTTTTCCAAACCTGGCAAGTACTGTGCTTGAAGTTCGATTTGCCATTCCAGAGCCAAGTTCCAAAGTGTCATGGCTAGTCTGCACAGGGGGTATGAATGTGTTCCTCCTTGTTTGTTTATGTACCACATTACTGTGGTGTTGTCTGTTCTTATCAATAATTGCCCTGGATGCAGGAGGTCCTAGAATGCTGTAATTGCATTTATCACTGCTAGCATTTCTTTTTGATTGATGTGAAGGTGCTTTTCCTTTTGGGACCATTTGCCCTGAATGCACCTGCCTGTCATGTGCGCCCCCCAGGCGTAATCTGAGGCGTCTGTTGTGATGACTTGATTTGCTTGAGGCTTGCAGAATGGGAGACCTGTGTTTGTTTGACATGCTTGGGCCCACCATAGAAATTCCTTTTGTAAACATGGAATTATTGATATTATTGTTTCCAAATTGTGGCTGTGTTGAGACCATAGGTTTTTTAGGTACCATTGAAGTTTTCTCATTATGCAACTTTGCACATGGGATTAAAAGAATGCAAGATGCCATGAAGCCCAGAGCCTGCAGGATTTTCCTTGCAGTAAGCCTGGTACAATTTGCTAGTATTTTGAAGTACTGAGTTAGTTGCCCCTGTTTTTCTGGCGTAAGGTAGGCCATCTGGGTGTTTGTGTCCAAGTTGGCACCCAGGAAGGTTATTTTCTGAGATGGTGTTAGCCTGGATTTCTCTTTGTTGATTGTGTATCCCAGAGAATTCAGTAACCGTGTTGCATAAGCCAGATGTTCCAGAAGTATGTGCTTGCTGTCCGCTTGGATCAGGCAGTCGTCCAAATAAGGGTAAATTTGTATCCCTTGAAGTCTGCAGTAGGCAATTACTGATGCCAAGCATTTCGTGAATACTCTGGGCGCAGTAGATAAGCCAAAGGGCAATGCAGAGAATTGATAGTGGATTGAACCTGCAAGAAATCTGAGGTATCTTCTGCAGCTTTGTCTGATTGGGACATGCAGGTATGCCTCCTTGAGGTCCAATGTTGCCAGCCAAAACTCCTTGCCCAGCATGGGAAGAAGCTGCTGTAATGTGAGCATCTTGAATTTTGGTACGAGTAGGAAAGTATTCAGGATGGATAAGTCCAAAATGGGTCTCCAGTCGGTTCCTTTCCTTGGTACCAGAAACAGTCTGGAATAAAAACCTTGTTCGTGAGTAGGTACCTCTTGAATAGCTTTCATGTCCATGAGTTTTGAAATTTGTATTTGTGCCTCTGCCCTTTGATTGTGTGGCAGGTTTGGCATGCCTCTCATTTTTGGAAGAGTGTGAAAATGAAATCTGTAGCCTCTGTTTATAATGTCCAGGATCCATTTGTCTGTTGTGATAATATGCTAATTTCTTGTAAATAATGCCAGCTTTCCTCCCAAGGGAGCTGCCAGCTGAGACTTGCTTGGCATGAAAAGGAGGAAGTCATTGGGTTTGTTTTCTGTATTGTTGTGCACTGTCTTCGCCACCTCTTGGTGCTGGAGTTTGCCATTGTCTCCCTCTATATGATCCTTGAGATTGTCCTCTGCCCCTAGTGCGCCTGTATCTACCCCTTTGGGGCTTGTCCATGGCTGGAAAGGACCAGTTTTTAGAAGGCCAATTTCTGCTAAAATGAGGTGGTTGTACCTGTAGAAAAGCCTTGACAGTTTGCAAAGATTTAGCTTTTTCTTCCATTTTCCGTAGTATCTCCTCAGCATTAGTACCAAATAGTACATCCTTTTGTAAAGGAGCATCTAGTAGTTTAGCTTTAACATGATCAGGCAAGCTTTGTTCCCTAAGCCAGGCATGTCTACGAATGACTGATCCTGTAACAGCAGCTCTACTTGAGGCCTCTAAGGCATCATAGCCACATTGTAAGGTGTGTTTACCCACTTGTTCTGCACTAAGCATCATATCCTGCAATTCCTTCAAATCTGGTTGTTCAGGTTGAGACATTTTATTTCTTAATTGTGATAACAGAAACTGCTGATATTTAAGCATATGGAACTGACAATTTAAGGCCCTCATGGCTAGGGTGGCCGAGGTGTATACCTTTTTCCCCCACCTTTCTAAGGATCTAGATTCTCTTTCGGAAGGTAGTGGATTCTTGGCAGTAGAGGCCTTCATGCCCTTGGGGCCTTGAGAAATGGTTTCAGAGTCAGCATTATGGCTTTTGAAAAGAAAATGGTGAGAGTTAGGAACTCTGGAGTACCTATCAGGTTTGACTGGGGCAGGAGGCAGGGAATCCGGGTTAAGACAAGCCTCCGAGTAAACATCATCAAGTATGTCCAAGACAGGAGGTATAGCCAGAGGTCTGTGTTGAGGTAACAAAAGAAATTCCCTAAGCCTTTTCTTGGAATCAGAAAAGTCTTGGCCTTCCCAATGGAAGTGTTCCCTCAAGGTGTGCAAGGTTTCCCCAAAAGAAAAATCCTCTGGGGGAGATACAGAAGGAATGGACTGTTCTGCATCAGAATCTTCATAAGGGGAGTACAAGTGTTCCTCTACATCAGAATGTTCTGAGAAAATGGAGCCCTGTTCAGAAGAGGGAGAATCTTCCTCCACTCTGGGTCTCTTGTCTGGAGGGGGTTGGGAACCCCTGATGAGAGTAATTAAATCCTCAGCCATTTTAAGCATCTGCTTTTTAGGCATGGGGCCTGGGGATGGGCCCTGAGCAACAGGCCTCTTGGGATGCATGGTTGATTTGGACTTAGTAAAGGCCTTAATGGAAAAGGAAGATGAGGGTCTAAAGACACCCTGGGTGGAAGTGGACCTGTCCACATTAGGAGGCTCAACACTCACAGTGGCTTCAGTGGTTGTAGTCTGAGTAAGGGCCGAGGTACCTGCGGTCTCGGTTACAAAAGACACCGCCAAGGAAGTGTCGTCGGTAGTCAGGGACTGCATAGGCGTCTCACTGAGAACCGGACCACGTGCAGCCGGTTTTGGCGTGGTGTCGGTGGAGACCGCGGACCTCGCATGCCAGTCCTTGTCCTTGCGTTTTTTGGACAAAACGGTAGTCGGAGTCTCCGACGACATTTTATAATCAAAGGCTTTACCAAAATAATGTTGGGTGAACTCCGCCCGACGCTTAATAGTGCGTTTATTGAAAGTAGCGAAAAAACGACAGCCCGAGACGTCGTGGTCTGGGCCTAAACAAGGTATGCAGAGGGAATGGAAATCCTTATGCGGTATTTGCTTCCCACAAGAAATACAATTGTTAACTTTGTCTGACATCGGTCTGAGGCAAGAAAAGTTTCCCCAACGGGGTACTTAGCTTTAAAGAAGACTTCGGTTTCCAATTTTTCGTAAATTCAGGAGCTGGCCGACCGGCACTTGCGAACTGCTTCTGCTTCAGGCACCGTGCGGCAAAAAAGACTGAAGAATATGGTGTCGGCTGTGTCTTATATACCCCTGTCGCACTGACGTCAGGAAAGAAAGCGACAACAACCGACGCCGGACCTAGACTTTGGAATTCGGCCGACCGAGGGACCGCCTGCCGGCAGAGAAAGTACAGTTTTCTACCTACCATAAATGTAGATGTCCGAACTGGATAGCATCTGCAGTCATAACAACTGGGTTGTCCTGTCGTCAGGCAGCCCTGCAGTCGGCCGGATTCCAAAGTCCGGGTCCGGCTTCGGCTGATGTCGCACTCCACCCGACGTCATCACTGCTGGTCTTCGGGTATAAAAGCATCAGCCGACGCCATTTTCCTCAGTGTTTCTTGCCCCAGATGCCAGTAGCCCTCTTGCAGGCTAAAATTTGGATAGATGCCAATGTTTCCAAATAGATAGAGGTAAACACAACAATAAGCATGTATGTACATATATACAAACAAATACACCATAAAAGACTCCCCCCCAACAGCTAGCTATTAGGAGGGTAGACACCCTAGGAGTACCACAGAGGGGAAGGAGGGAGGGTAATCCTGACTGCAGATGCTATCCAGTTCGGACATCTACATTTATGGTAGGTACAAAACTGTACTATGTCCTTCATGGATGCATCTGCAGTCATAACAAGTGGGTAGAATACCATAGCCAACTAGGGGAGGAGGATAAAAGTAGATTATGGTGTGTTTAGGATCCCTTGCAGTACAGCAGTGGCAAACCCTGCTCGGGATCTGGAATATAGAGGCAAATTATAATGCTTGGCAAATGTATGCACGGAGGTCCAAGTAGCCGCCTCAATAATGTCTTTGGTTGCCACTCCTCGTAAGAAGGCTGTGGTAGTGGCTGTTGCCCTTGTAGAATGAGGTCTTATGTTCTGTGGAATTGGTTTTCCATGGAAGGAGTAACAGTATCGTATGCAATTTCCTATCCATTTGGAGATTGTCTGTTTGGAAATAGCTTTTCCTTCCCTTCCTGTTGCATAGGCTACAAAAGTTGGTCAGTCTTTCTGCTATTTTTTGTTCTGTCCAAGTAGTAGCGTAGCTGTCTATGTACATCCAAGGTATGCAGTATTCTTTCCCCTCTGTTTTGTGGGTTGGGAAAGAAGGTAGGTAGGTGGATTGCCTGGTTTAAAGACACTCTGGATACCACCTTGGGCATAAATGTAGGATTAGTCCTCATGGACACTCTATCTTGGTGGAAGATTAGGAAGGGTTGCACTGCCATTAAGGCCTGTAGTTCTGAAACCCTCCTTGCTGAAGTAATTGCCAGTAGGAAAGCAGTTTTCCATGACAGGTGTTGTAGGTCTGCTGTTGCTGCTGGTTCAAAGGGTGATAGTGTCAACTTTTCTAGCACAAAGTTTAAATCCCAAGCTGGTAATGGTGGTTTCCTTGGAGGTTTTACATTCTTGATTCCTCTGAGGAACTGCCTGAGCAAAGGGTGCGAAAAACAGGTGGATCAAAGCTGTATTCTGCTGAAATAGCTGATGCATGTATCTTGATGGAGGAGTAGGACAGGCCTGAATGAAGAAGTTCGCCAGATACTCCAGAATGTTATGCATATCTATGTTTGACACATCTTTTCCTCTTTCCGTACTCCAAATGACAAACCTTTTCCATTTTCCAGCATAGTTCCTTCTTGTTGAAGGTCTGCGTGCTTCAAGAATAATGTCTTTAACTCTTTGGGAAAGTTCTGGATTAGCTGCTGCTATGTGATGTTCCATGCAGTCAGTTGCAACGCTTTTAGGTTTGGATGTATGATGCTGTAGTTGTTCTGAGTTAACATCAAAGGCATCAGGGTATTGGCCACATATTGTTCGAGACATGCTCCTCAGTAGTGGGTACCAGTGTTGTCTTGGCCAGTTTGGAGCTATCAGGATTATCCTTGGACGTTCTTCCTTGATTTTTAGTAGTACCTTGTGTATCAAAGGAAGAGGTGGGAATGCATATGCTGTTAGGCCTTTCCAGTTGAAGGAGAGCGAGTCCACTTTCCATGCTAGTGGGTGGAATGTCCTTGTGCAGAATTTTTGAGCTGGTGATTGAGAGGTGATGCGAATAGGTCTATCTGTGGCATTCCCCATTTCTTTGAGATGGTCTTGAAGATGTCCGGGTGCAGCTTCCATTCGTGGGCATCCGAAGTGGTTCTGCTTAATATGTCTGCTAGAGTATTGTCTTTTCCCGGTACAAATATTGCCTGTAACTGGATGTTGTAGCTGAGTGCCAGGGTCCACAGCTCCAAGGTCATTCTGCATAGGGGGTATGAATGAGTGCCTCCCTGTTTGTTGATGTACCACATGACTGTGGTGTTGTCTGTCCTTATCATCAACTGGCCCTCTTTGAGAAATGGTTTGAACTTTTGGATTGCCAGTTTTACTGCCAGCATTTCTTTTAGATTGATGTGCAGGTGAAGTTGATCCTGTGTCCACAATCCTTGCACGCATTTGGCCAGCATGTGGGCCCCCCATCCTAGGTCTGAAGCGTCTGTTGTGATGGTCTGGCTTGCTTGACATCTGCGAAAGGGTAGGCCTGGGTTTGACTGGCATGCCTGAGCCCACCATAGGAACTCCTGTTTTAAGCATGGAATTAGTGGGATTTCTGTTTCTAGACTGTGTCTGTGTTGGGACCATAAATTCTTTAGGTACCACTGTAGTTTCCTCATATGTAGTCTGGCAAATGGAACCAAGATTATGCATGATGCCATGAAGCCCAAGGCCTGCAGAACTTTTCTTGCTGTTAACTTGTTCAGTTTTGTTAGTGCCAAGAAGTAAAGAGGAAGTTCTTTTGTTTTTCTGTAGTCAGGAATGCCATTTGTTTTACTGTGTCCAATTCCGCCCAAGAATGTCCTTGTTTGGGATGGTATCAGCCTTGACTTTTGTAAATTGACTGTGTATCCCAGTGCTTGTAGCAAGTAAATGACCCTTTGTAAATCTGTTGTCAGCTTGCTTTTGTTGTCCCCTTGTAGCAGGCAGTCGTCCAGGTATGGGTAAATTTGAATTCCCTGTAGTCTGCAATGGCGATTACTGATGCCAGGCATTTTGTGAATACTCTGGGCAGTAGATAAGCCAAAGGGCAATGCTGAGAATTGATAGTGCTCTGATCCTGCAAGAAATCTGAGGTATCTTCTGCAGATTGGTCGAATGGGGACGTGCAGGTATGCCTCCTTGAGATCTAGAGTTACCAGCCAAGACTCCTTGCCCAGCATGGGAAGAAGTTGCTGTAGGGTCAGCATTTTGAATTTTGGGGCAATGATGTATGTATTTAAGGTGGACAGGTCGAGAATTGGTCTCCAACTTTTGTCCTTTCTTGGAACTAGGAATAGTCTGGAATAGAACTCCTTTCCTTGCTCTGCTGTGGGCACTCTTTCCACAGCCCTCATGTTTGCTAACTCCATTATCTGGCGTAGAGCCTCTGTTTTTGATTTGGAGGTAGATTTGGCATTCCTCTTTGACTGGTAAAGTGTGGAAGTGAAACCGGTAACCTTGATCTATGGTTTGTAAAATCCACTTGTCTTTTGTTATGTAGTGCCAGTTCTTTGAAAATAAGGTTAACTTTC
Source organism: Protopterus annectens (assembly GCF_019279795.1). NCBI lineage: Eukaryota > Metazoa > Chordata > Ceratodontiformes > Protopteridae > Protopterus > Protopterus annectens. The sequence goes on along the minus strand of NC_056738.1, from coordinate 94,052,639 downwards.
CGCCTAGAGGAGCTGCTATTTGTTCCTGGTAGGCGGATTTAGGGTTAAGTCACTGTGGTTGTGCTGATGTAGTGGCAGTGGCTGTGTCTGTGCCTCTGTTGTTACCTTGCCACTGTCGTCCTCTGTAGGCACCTCCTCTGGATTGGTTTCTGCCTCTGGAACGCCTATTCCTGCCCTTTGAAATTTTGTGGAGTCAGGAAAGGACCAATTTTTGGCAGGCCAGTTCCTGCTAAACCTTGGGGTTGAACCTGCAAGAAATCTTTAACAGTTTGAACAGATTTTGCCTTTTCTTCCATTTTCTTCATAACCTGCTGGGCAGGTGTACCAAACAAACTTGTCTTGTCCATAGGAGCATCTAGCAACTTAGCTTTAACATGATCCGGTAAAGCTTGTTCCTTTAGCCATGCATGCCTTCTTATCACTGTGCCTGTCATGGCTGATCTAAATGAAGCCTCCAGTGCATCATAGCCACATTTTAAGGAATGGTTGCTAACCTGTTGTATGTTATTTACCATCTCTAATACATATTTCTTATCAAGAGATTCATCAGTGGTTAGTTTTTAGTTAACTGATCAAGCATAAACTCTTGGTATTGTATCATGTGAAACTGACAGTTTAAAGCTCTAGCTGAGAGAGTAGCTGAAGTGTAGACCTTTTTACCCCATCTGTCTAATGACCTTGCTTCCCTTTCAGAAGGAATAGGGTTTTTAGCTGTGGTTGCGGCTACTGCCTTGGGACCCTGGGATATAGTTTCTGGGTCTGCAAGTGGGGCCTTGTAAAGGTGGTGATGAGTATCTGGCACCCTGTAAAATCTGTCTGGTTTGGCAGGGACTGGGGGTAAAGAATCTGGAGCGGAGCAAACATCATTGAAAGCATCATCCACCACAGAGAGAACAGGAGGTATAGCTAAGGGCCTGTGCTGTGGGAGGTGCAGAAAGGTCCTAAGTCTTTTTCTGGAGTCTGAAAAATCCTGTTGCTGCCATTGGAACTGTTCTCGCATGGCATGCAAGGTTTCCCCAAAGGAGAATTCTTCTGGTGGGGAAGCAGCTGGAATGGATTCTTCAGCATCAGAATCTTCAAAATTGGAGAAGGGAGCCTCTGGCTGGTCAGTTATGTCTGATTCATCCGCAGAATCATCAGAAGACACTGGCTCAGGGGCTCTGCCCTAGGTCTCTTCTCTGGGGGCTGAGAGGCCCTGTCTGGGTGAGATTGAGATCCTCTAATTAAAGAAATTAAATCTTCTGCCAAAGAAAGCATTTGAGAACTAGAAGAGGGCCTGGATGTGGGGGTTTAACAGGCACTGTTTTAGTAGTCTTGGCTGCTTTAGCCCTGGCGAAGGCCTTAATGGACATGGCTGCTGGAGGCCTAGCAGCACCACGTGCTGGGGTAGAGACATCCAAGGGGATGGTGTCTGATAAGTCAACCACCGTAGTGGGTAAAATTTCTGAGGTCGATTCAAGAGTTGTAGCAGGGGCCTCAGTTGTAGGAATAGGTTCAGCTGTACTTTGATCAGTTTTCTCGGTTTCGCCGAAACCGAGACACTCATGTTTGCTTAACCATGGTATCGGTCGACACCGCGGGCCGCGTGTGTCAGTCTTTATCTTTGCGTGTTATGGTAGATTGGGTAGTTGGAGGATCCAACGGCATAATGTACGCAAAATCAGAACCGAAAAACTGTTCTGCAAACTCCGACCGACGCCTAAGCGTTCGTCGGTTGAAAGAAGCACAGGCCGAACAGGCTGCTACGTCGTGGGCTGGGCCTAAACAAGGCAGACAGTAAGAGTGGAAATCTTTATGAGGTATTTGTTTCCCACAGGTTAAACAATTGTTAACTTTTTCTGACATCGGCTGAGGCAAGAAAGAGTCCCCAACGGGGTACTTAGCTTTAGAAGTCTTCGAAGTAGTATTCGGTAGAAGTAATCTCTGGATCCGACCGACCGGCACTTGCGAACAGCTTCTGCTTCGGGCGCCACGCGGCAAGAAAGACTGAGGAAAATGGCGTCGGCTGATGCTTTTATACCCGAAGACCAGCAGTGATGACGTCGGGTGGAGTGCGACATCAGCCGAAGCCGGACCCGGACTTTGGAATCCGGCCGACTGCAGGGCTGCCTGACGACAGGACAACCCAGTTGTTATGACTGCAGATGCATCCATGAAGGACATCCCATATGTGATTACTGCAGCTGTATGCACGATGAACATCAGAATGATCATGAAAAACACACTAGCACTGCAACTGACTGAAGCCAGTTCACTCCAGAAAGGAAACCGCCCCAAAACAGCTAAGCACATTGTAATACCTCACTGTGAAGTTTCTCTACTGTACCTCTAAAAACAAAAAAAGGACAAGTGGACAATATTTTTGGCAAAAACTATAATCACAAAGCTAAATATTTTCTACATGGGTTAAGGAAGCTAAATCCACAAGGGCTTCCAAACAGACTTCTGAGTGCTATTTGCATAACTGACTACATGCCTCTACAAAAAAGCAGCATCAAGCATGTACTGAACAGGCCCGAAAAAGAAGTAGGCCAAATGAACTGATTTAACAGTCAACTCAAACTCATCATCTGAAACAGAAGGTGAGTGCACAAAGCCAGCAGTTTTTTTTTTTTTAACAGAAAGTTAGACAAGAAGATTCACACATATGAACCTGAACCTCTAAAATGATTCTGCAAGAGAAGGTGTGTCTCATCTACCACTCCAAATCTAAACAAAAATTTACAAGCAGAAAGCTTTTAGCAGCTAACTGATTATAAGTACAACCTCTCAACATCTCCAGATGTGCAACGGCTATCAAAAGCCAAATGAAATAATGAAATGGTGCCAAGATGTACTTCAAAGAAAAATACTGCAGAGTAGCATGTGCTACATATGGAGAGGGCATGCAAGTACAACTGAATGGCCTGCATGACAGGAAGTAAATTACAACTCAAAGCACAATCACTTCCATCTTGCTGAGTAAGTTAACCTCTTGACTGGCTTCTAGCAACAGACAGACATTTTTCAAGCATCCCAAATACAGCTGAGGATATGTTTCCAGAAGCAAAGCTTTGGGATGAAGGGCCTTGAAATCTGATTGATCAGGCTGCTCTGCTGAAGGGACAACTAGCATTCTGACTTGAGCTATACTGACACACTGGTTGATGTACTATGAGGTGATAATGTGTGAGTTGACAATACGCATGTCGATGGTACTATTGCCAACATCCTCCTTGCATAACCTTTGTTGCTTCATGCAAACTGCTTGCTCACATCATCAGTAAGGCAGCTGCAAACCACCTACTACACTTGACTTTCTTCTCAGCCTCTTGGAGTTGTATTTTTACTAACTCACTTTCAGTTTGCACATTTTGACACATTAAGTTTTTTGGATCACGTACAACAAAGTTACCCATCTTCATCACCTACAGCAGGTCTTCCTTCTCAGTCTGTAAAAACAAACTCATGTTGGCTCTGAAACAGACTTCTACCTTTTCCTTCAGTTCCAATGCCAGGTCACATTGCTCTTTTTCCAATTACTACATTGTACTTCCCATCTCCCTCAAAGAGGATTGCTTTCTTTTTGGCTTTTCATGTCACATGGCATAGCATTTTCAAAGTTTTACTGTTCCAGCTTGTACAGGAAGATCAGAGCACCTCTTGTACAAATCATAAATTTCTCTATTTTATTTTTATATATCCTTTGTTGGTCAAGATCAACCAACCATTTATAAAACTTTGTATTAATTCACTGTTATTTCCAGAAACCATATGTTCCAACGTTGCTATGTATTCTCGCTTCTTAGAGACAGCACTCCCTGGCTGTCCTGATATTTCTACACTCACAAATAAAGTTTAATTTTACATAGTTACAAATATGACTGCAAAATATCCAGCTGTCCCTGCCTACTAGAAATATTCTGGTAAAAAGCACTGTCATTCTCTTGTACCACACGGTCATTCAAAACTAGACTTAGTTAGCTAATGCCATTTTTGTTGTGGATCCACATTGCTGTATCTTCTTCTTTCGGCTTTTCCCAGTTAGGGGTCGCCAAAGGGGATCATCTGTCCGCTCTAATCTTCATTAAACATCGGTTCAGCTTCCATGATCACAACACTTCTTTTGCTTCTAATTTTTCAATACAGGCAATTTTCAACCTTAAAAGCAATTTCACTAGGTTTGGAGACAATTTTCTTTCTTGCAGTTGACAGTGGTGAGGCCCTTCTCACCATCCTACATGCAGCCATTACAGGCTGCAGTTTATACAAGATTTCACAAAATGCCACCAGTTTTGGTAAAAAAAAAAAAAAAAAAAAGTTTCACTGCCACACACAATTTATTGCTGAAGCAAGTCTCCATACAGGCACAGGGCAGGCATTTTTCTTTTAGGCATTACAGTTCCTCAAGATTAACAATTCAAAACTTAGGAACACCTGCTTTTTATTTTAATTTCTCAACCGCTTTAACACAGTGTTCTTACTAGTGTTCACTAAGAAGTAAGATGCCTTGCTGTACAAAGTTCCACCATTTAAGAACTTTCCACATAAATGGGCATTTAGTTCATTTGTTTTTATTTCCCAATAAACTTGGTTTAGACACACAAACACACACACACACACACACACACACACACACACACACACACACACACACACACACACACACACACACACACACACACAGCTTTCAAAATGATACCAGTTTTTACTGAACAGATTTCATGTGCTGCACAGTTTTCTTTTAAAAAGGCAGTAAGACAAAAGTACAGTTTTGTACCTACCATAAATGTAGATGTCCGATAGACATGCAACTGCAGTCATAACATGTGGGTTGTCCTGCCTCAGGCAGCCCTCGGTCGGCCGGATTCCAAAGTCTGGGTCCGGCGTGTCGCATTTCTCTCCGACGTCAGAGCGGCTGGAGTACATAAGCATCAGCCGACGCCATTTTCTTCAGTGTTTCTTGCCCCAGATGCCAGGTGCCCTCCAAGGAAGGCTGTAATCAAATTGGAAGACAAAAACAGGATTCCAAACAAATAAATGAGCAATAAAACAAATACACCATAACAGATATCCCCAGCTAAGAGAAAAAGGGATAGGAGTGGACCCTAGGCATAGAGGGGTATGGAGGGTGGGTAAATCCGTCTGCAGTTGCATGTCTATCGGACATCTACATTTATGGTAGGTACAAAACTGTACTATGTCCTTCAAGAATGCAACTGCAGTCATAACATGTGGGTAGAATACCATAGCTTAGCTGGGGGAGGAGGAATGCTCTAGGAAAAAGATGGTGTGGCAATCAGACCCTGCAGGACTGCCGAAGCAAAGCCTGCTCTGGATCTGGAGTATAGAGGGAGATTGTAGTGTTTGGAGAATGTATGCACGGAGCTCCATGTAGCAGCTTCTAGAATGTCCTTAGTAGGCACCCCTCTTAAGAATGCTGTAGAGGTGGCTGTAGCTCTGGTGCAATGTGGTCTGACATTGGCTGGAACAGTCTTTCCATGAAAGGAATAACAGAATCTGATGCAATGTCCAATCCATTTTGAAATAGTCTGTTTTGAAATTGCTTTTCCTTGGACTGCAGGGGCATAAGCTACAAAAAGTTGTTCAGACTTCCTACTGGCTTTGGTTCTGTCCAGGTAGTAACGAAGTTGTCTGTGAATGTCCAAGGTATGCAACAGTCTTTCCCCCTTGTTCTCAGGATTGGGGAAGAAAGCAGGCAGATGAATTGCTTGATTTAAAGAAACCCTAAATACCACCTTTGGCATGAAAGTAGGGTTGGTCCTTAATGAAACCCTGTCTCTGTGAAAAATAATAAAGGGTGGTATTGCCATTAGGGCCTGTAGCTCCGAAACCCTTCTTGCTGATGTAATTGCCAACAGGAAAGCTGTCTTCCAAGAGAGGAATTGCAAGTCAACTGTAGCTGCTGGCTCAAATGGAGGCAGAGTCAGTTTTTCTAGGACAAAATTGAGGTCCCAGGCTGGCACTGGGGCCTTTCTTGGTGGCTTAATGTTCTTGAGTCCCCTGAGGAATTGCCTTAGTAAAGGGTGTGAAAAAACAGGAGGATCAGTGTTGTATCTAGCTGAAATAGCCGATGCATGTATCTTTATGGAAGAATATGAGAGGCCGTCCTTTAACATATCTGCCAAATATTCCAAGATGAGTGGGATGTTCAACAGTGATGCATCATGTCCCTTGCTGGTATTCCAGTTGCTGAATCTTTTCCACTTTGCTAAGTAAACCTTTCTGGTGGATGGTCTTCGAGCCTCTGTTAGTATCCGCTGAACTTCCTTGGAGAGAGATAGGTTGAAGTTATTTATGGGATCTCCCAGGCTGTTAGCTGCAGTATCTGTAGATTTGGATGCACTGTTTCGAAGTTGTGTTGAGTCAGAAGTTGAGGCCATTGGGGACGGGCCCACCTCCTGGTGTGACATATGCTCCGTAGTAGTGGATACCAGTGTTGTCTTGGCCAGTCCGGAGCTATTATGATTCCCTTGGGTCTCTCTGCTTTGATATTTATTAATACTGAGGTCATCAGTGGCAGAGGTGGGAATGCATAGATTGTTAGTGAGTTCCAGTTGAATGAGAGGGCATCTATTTTCCAAGCTTTCGGAGGGTATGTCCTTGTGCAGAATTTTGGTAGAAGATGGTTGAGATGAGAGGCAAATAGGTCCACTTCTGGCTTGCCCAATGTCGAAGTGAGTTGTCTGAAGGCCTTCGATGTAACCTCCACTCGTGTGGATCTGTGAAATTCCTGCTTAGGCTGTCCGCCAACACATTGCCTTTTCCTGGAACAAACTGTGATTGTAACTGGATGTTTAGACTCAGTGATTTCTCCCAAAGATGCCTTGTCAGTCTGCAAATGGGGTAAGAGTGGGTGCCCCCTTGCTTGTTTATGTACCACATCACAGTGGTGTTGTCTGTCCGTATCAGTAAATGCCCTTGCTGGAGTTGGTGTTGAAAAGCCTCGATGGCATGCATTACTGCCAGCATTTCCTTTTGGTTTATATGCAGATGTGTTTCCTTTGGAGACCATTGTCCTTGTATACACCTGCCTTCCATGTGCGCCCCCCAACCAAGGTCTGAGGCGTCTGTGGTCATGGTCTGTGTTATCTGTGGTTTTCTGAATGACATACCTGTGTTTGCCTGGCTCACCGAGGCCCACCATAAGAATTCCTTTTGTAGACATGGAATGAGCGGTATGATTGTCTCCAAGTTATTGCTGTGTTGAGACCAAATGCTTTTTAGGTACCATTGAAGCTTTCTCATGTGTAGTCTTGCTAATGGAACCAGGAGAATGCAGGATGCCATGTAACCCAGGGCCTGTAGGAATCTCCTTGCAGTCATCTGGGTCAGTTTTGCTAAACCTTTGAAGTAATGAGTTAACTTCTCTTGCTTGTCTTCTGTCAGGTAAGCCATCTGAGAGGCTGTGTCTAGTTTGGCTCCTAAGAAGATTATTTGCTGGGATGGCTGCAGTCTTGACTTTTGGAAGTTGACTGTGTATCCCAGAGCTTGAAGTAATCGTATGACATAATCCAGGTTTTTTGTCAACATCAATTTGTCGTCTGCTTGTATGAGGCAGTCGTCCAGGTAAGGGTAAATTTGTATCCCCTGGAGCCTGCAATGAGCAATTACTGAAGCCAGGCATTTTGTGAATACTCTGGGCGCAGTAGATAAGCCAAATGGCAATGCTGAGAATTGATAATGCTCTGGTCCTGCAAGAAATCTGAGGTATCTTCTGCAGCTGTATCTGATAGGGACATGCAGGTATGCCTCCTTGAGGTCCAGAATAATCAGCCAAGACCCCTTGCCCAGCATGGGAAGGAGCTGCTGTAGAGTCAGCATTTTGAACTTTGGTACTATGAGAAAGGTGTTTAATGCGGACAAGCCCAGTATTGGTCTCCATTGAGATTCCTTTCTTGGAACCAGGAACAGTCTTGAGTAAAACCCCTGGTCTTGTTCTTGTTGTGGAACTCTTTCGATTGCTTTCATCCGAGTCAGCAGAGTGATTTGCTTGATAGCCTATGCCCTCTGGTTTTGTGGTAGGTTTGGCATGCCTTGTTTTCTTGGTAAGGTATGAAAATGAAACCTGTACCCTCTGTCTATAATGTCCAAAATCCATTTGTCCTTTGTCAGTCTGTGCCAATTTTCTGCAAACAGAGATAATTTCTCACCCAAGGGAGCTTCTCTTTGTTCCCTGGTAGGCGGTAGTAGAGGAAAGTCATCGAGATTGTGGCTGTGGGGTAGGTGAAACCCCTGCGTCACTTCTTTGGTTTCCTGGCTGCCATTGTCGTCCCCTGTAAGGGCCTCTGTATTGGCCTCTTCCTCGGCCACGTCTGTTCTTACCCCTTTGAAACTTTTCTGTATTAGGAAAGGACCAGTTTTTAGAAGGCCAATTCCTACTGAATCTGGGGGGTTGAATTTGGAGGAAATCTTTCACCGTCTGAACTGATTTTGCTTTTTCTTCGATGGTCTTTAACACATCCTTAGCATTTGCACCAAAAAGCTTGTTCTTTTCCAAAGGTGCATCCAGAAGTTTTGCTTTTACATGATCTGGTAGAGGTTGATCTTTTAACCAAGCATGTCTACGAATGACTGCCCCTGTCATAGCTGCCCTACATGAAGCTTCCAGTGCATCATATCCACACTGCAGGAAGTGATTGATTACTTGTTGAGTGTTATGTACAGCTTCCTGCAAAGTCTTCCTGTCTAAAGGATCAGGAGTGGCTAAAGTTTTTTGTAAATCTTCTAAAAGGTAATCCTGATATTGTAACATATGAAAAAGGCAATTTAAAGCTCTCATAGATAAGGTAGTGGATGTGTAAACCTTTTTACCCCATCTCTCTAATGACCTGGCCTCCCTGTTGGAGGGCAATGGATTTTTGGAGGTGGAGGCTGAAACTCCTTTAGGCCCCTGTGAAATGGTTTCCAAATCAGCAGAATGGGCCCTGAATAAGTGGGAATGAGTTTCTGGGACCCTGTAATACCTGTCTGGCTTGGCTGGAGCAGGAGGAAGAGAATCAGGGGTAGCACTAGAGTCAGAATATAGACCATCCAGAACATCAAGTACAGGAGGAATAGCTAGGGGCCTGTGCTGGGGCTTCTTAAGGAAAGTCCTCAGGCGTTTCCTAGAATCAGAATATTCCTGACCTTGCCACTTGAAATGTTCCCTCATAGAGTGCAGAACTTCCCCAAAAGAAATATCCTCAGGAGGGGAGGCCGAGGGGATGGAATCTTCTGCATCCGAGTCCTCATAGGTCTGGAAGAGCTCTTCCTGGCTATCAGAGTGGACAGAGCCCTCAGAGTCTTCATCTGAAGGAATAGGTTCAGAGGGTTCACCCCTGGGCCTTTTATCAGAAGGAGGCTGGGATCCTCTCTCAGGATGGGCCTGTGAACCTCTAATCATGGAAATTAAATCAGCAGCCATGGACATAATTTGTGTCTCTGGAGTAGGCTGAGGTAAAGATTTAGAAGTAATATGCTTTGTTTTGCTGACTGCCTTAGCCCTAGTGTAGGCCTTAATAGACATGGCCATAGGAGGCCTGGCAGCTCCACGTGCAGGAGTGACCTTGTCTACAGCAATGGTCTCGGGCATTTCCTCGGTTTCGGTATCCGGAGGAAAATCGATAACTGGCGTCGGAGTGATGTCCGAAATCGGAGTCGTCAGTAATGCGGTGTCTTCGGTTCGGAGCGGTGGAGAGACCGTCTCAGAGGGAACTGGAGCACTCGCGCTAGGTTTTGGCGTGGAGTCGGTGGTAGACGCGGGCCGAAGATGTTGGTCCCGGTCTTTTCGCTTTTTGGGAGTTTGCGATGTCGGAAGATCCGACGGCATGGTGTAAGCAAATTTATCGGCAAAAAGGTCTTCAGCGAACTCCGCCCGGCGCCTGAGAGTGCGCTTGTTGAAGCGAGCACAGGCTACACAGGCCGAGACGTCGTGGTCTGGGCCCAGGCAAGGAAGACAGTAAGAGTGGAAATCCTTATGAGGTATTTGTTTACAACAAGAAAGACAATTGTTAACTTTTTCAGTTATTTCTGACATCAGCTGAGGCAAGAAAAGGTCCCCAACAGGTACTTAGCTTTTTTGATGATTTTGGTATCGAAGAATACAGGAGCTGACCGACCAGCACTTGCGAACTGCTTCTGCTTCGGGCACCGCGCGGCAAGAAAGACTGAAGAAAATGGCGTTGGCTGATGCTTATGTACTCCAGCCGCTCTGACGTCGGAGAGAAATGCGACATCAGCCGACGCCGGACCCAGACTTTGGAATCCGGCCGACCGAGGGCTGCCTGAGGCAGGACAACCCACATGTTATGACTGCAGTTGCATTCTTGAAGGACATCACTTTCACTTGCACTTTCACACAAGACAATTATCAAATGCAAGGAATACTATGTTGCACATATCAGCAGTATTTTTATAATCTAAGCTAGAGGTCTGTTAGGATTCCACTTGGTATCTATACAGCTTCCAGTTTTGCACACAACAGTTTATTTCTTAATTTGTTTACACTGCAAGGGCTCCCATTTGCTTGGGTTCCCTCTTTCCAACACACAAAGTTCATTTAAACACTACAAAGCATCCTCAGCCAACTTTCCTTGTTAATCACACGATAAAACAGCACAAAGCAGAATTTTAAGTGAGTTTACATACACAAATCTATATTTCTGAACTGTTTCAGAAGCACCAAATCATTTAACATCTAGCTCATAGCCACAAGGACTTCATATGGGAGACTGGCATAATGGTTAAAGTGTTTACCTTACAGATCCAAGGTGCAGGGTAATTGGATATGCTTAAAATGGTCCACAAGGACAGCTAGTCTAGTACTAATCTTACTGCTTAGACTTTAGTGAACAGACATTGCAGTCACCATTTTAAAATGCATATACTTTCGACACCGTGTGATGTATTTTCTCTGAAAGTCGGGTGAATAATTTTCCTCAGAATACTTTTTAACATCTGCGTCTGAACACAAAATTTGTGCTGCCTCACAATATTTTTCAATATTTCAACACTTCTGCGTTAGTTACTTCTTCACCTTCTTTATTCACACCATCTTTCCATACTTTGCATATATTAGCAACATATTCTTGCCTTGAGGATTTTCCAACAATTTTCCCTAAGTCATACTACTTTGAAACTTTTGCACTTCACAGTTCTTCAGTTTTACTTCATATAAAGGCAGCTGGAGTGCAAAAAGCTTCATAGCATTTTTTGGCCTGAAGGTGGGCAAACACCCTGACAGAACAATGCTAAGAAACAAACCTAGCAGTAAACTATGTACAAAGTAGTGAAACCTCTCCCTTGGCAACCCAAAAGAAAACAAGCAAAGAAGGGAGCTGGAGGGAGGGGAGGCTACTACAACAGTGATGTATTAAAACATCTACTGTTATAGTGAGTTTGCTTACACAACAGTGCTAAGTTTAATGCATAAATCACTGTTGCAGTAGGCCAAGCTAAATGGCTTGACTATCATAGCTTAGAGAACTAACAAAGAGAGGAGGCTAAAAAAACACAACTCCAACAGCCCTTGAGATTGGGCCAAGCAAAGCCTGTTCTGGACCACAAAAATGAATCCAGTCTGCAGTGTTTTGTAAATATTTATACAGTGAAACAAGTTGCTGCTTCTAAAATACTTCTAACTGCCTGGAAGTGACTTATCCATGGTGATTACAACAAAAAGCAATAACATGAGACAACCAATACTGGTTGCCCTTTCCTCTTACCTTTTTAGGAAGCAAACATTTCCTGAAGGTTAGACTTTTGTCTAAGTAGCAAATAAGCTGCCTAGGGACATCCAGACTGTGAATAATCTTTTCTTCCTTCTTCTTGGGTTAAGGAAAAAAGACAAGAAGATGAACACTTGTCTTAAATTAAACTCAGACTATTTTAGGCAGAAAAGGAGAATTAGTTCTCATAAAACTTTGCCCTTGAAAAAAATGAAGACAGACAGACTCACTATGAGTGCTTGCAACAGAGATACTCTCCTAGCAGAAGTTAGAACAATGAGTAAAACCACTTTCTATATTAAGAAATGGAGACAAAGTAAGCTTTTCAAGTACAAAGTCGAAATTCCCAAGGAGAAGCCACCAGTTTTCTAGGTAAACAGATATGCAAGACCTCTTTAAAGAACAGTGTAAGTTGGGCCTGGTTAGAAAAAGGTGAGGAGTTAAAGGGCAGAAAAGCACAAATGGCTGACAAATGCACAAAGACAGAGGAATAAGAAAGGCCAGGGGACAGTAAATCACACAAATAATCATGAATCAGAGGCAGCTAGGCTTCAAGAGCGCCCTGACTCTTGGACTGGTACAAACTAGAAAATCTTTTTCCATACATGATTTTTCTAGTTTCATTTTTTTCACCACCTTGCTTGCATGTACTCAGAGTAAAAGGTTTCTAAAAGGTATTAAAATCCTGTCATTCAGGCAGTTTAAGATTTTTCAGGTCAAGGTACAGTGCAATGAAAAAGTGTTTGTCCCCTTCCTGATTTCTCATTTTTTTTGCATTTTGTCACATTTAAATGCTTCAGATCATCAAACAAATGTAAACATTAGGCAAAGATAACACAAAATGCAGTTTTAAGTGATTTTATTTATTAAGGGGAAAAAAAACTATCCAAACCTACATGGCCCTATGTGAAAAAGTAATTGCCCACTAAACCTAATAACTGGTCGTGCTATCCTTAGCAGCAACAACTGCAATCAAGCGTTTGCGATAACTGGCAAGGAGTCTTTCACATCGCTGTGGAGGAATTTTGGCCCACTCTTCTTTGCAGAATTGTTTTAATTCAGCCATATTGGAGAGTTTCCGAGCATGAACCACCTTTTTAAGGTCATGCCACAGCATCTCAATTGGATTCAAGTACGGATTTTGACTAGGCCACTGCAAAACCTTAACTTTGTTTTTTTAAGCCATTCAGAGGTGGACTTGCTGGTGTGTTTTGGATCACTGTCCTGCTGCAGAACCCAAGTGCGCTTCAGCTTGAGGTCACAAACTCATGGCCGGACATTCTCCTTCAGGATTTTTTGGTAGGGAGCAGAATTCATGGTTCCATTAATCACAGCAAGTCGTCCATGTCCAGAAGCAGCGAAGCAGTTCTATACCATCACACTACCACCATCATGTTTGACTGCTGGCATGATGTTCTTTTTCTGAAATGCTGCGTTACTTTTATGCCAGATGTAACAGGACGCAAACCTCCCAAAAAGTTCAGCTTTTGTTTCATCAGTCCACAGAATATTTTCCCAAAAGACTTGGGGATCATCAAGATGTTTTTTGTTAAAAGTGAGACAAGACTTTATGTTCTTTTTGGTCAGCAGTGGTTTTTGCCTTGGTACTCTGCCATGCTTGCTATTTTTGCCCAGTCTCTTTCTTATGATTGAGTCATGAACGCTGACCTTAACTGAGGTAAGTGAGGCCTGTAGTTCTTTAGATGTTGTTCTGGGTTCTTTTGTGACCTCTTGGATGAGTCGTCGCTGCGCTCTTGGGGTAATTTTTGTAGGCCGGCTACTCCTGGGAAGGTTCACCACTGTTCCATGTTTTCTCCATTTGTGGATAATGGCTCTTACTGTGGTTCGCTGGAGTCCCAAAGCTTTAGAAATGGCTTTGTAACCTTTTCCAGACTGATGGATGTCAATTACTTTGTTTCTCATCTGTTCCGGAATTTCTTTAGATCACGGCATGATGTCTTCCTTTTTGGGATCTTTTGGCCTACTTCACTTTGTCTGGCAGGTTCGATTTAAGTGAACTGTTGATTCAACAGGTCTGACAGTAATCACGCTAGGGTGTGGCTAGTGAAATTGAACTCAGCTTTCCCAAAAATCTGATTAACTACAGTTATTTCATGATTTAATAAGGAGGCAATTACTTTTTCACATAGGGCCATGTAGGTTTGGATATTTTTTCCTTAATAAATAAAATCATCACTTAAAAACTGCATTTTGTGTTTACTTGAGTTATCTTTGTCTAATATTTGTCTAATATTTACATTTGTTTGATGATCTGAAACATTTATGTGTGACAAACATGCAAAATAAAATAAGAAATCAGGAAGGGGCAAATACTTTTTCATTGCACTGTATATCAAACAACCCATGTCTTGTATTGAAGCTTGTGATGATTTTCCTTGGCCAGATTGAAAAGCAGGGAGAACCACTGCTACCTGGGGCAAAAGGGAGTCACCAGCACAATTTCGTAACAGTCCTGAATCTTCAGAAGAAACCTAGATATCTGTGGAAAGAATGGAAAAGCATACAGGAACATTTTTGTCCATGGAAAAGAAGTCATCTGTCTTCTGGGCCTGTTTGCAGGGAGTTCTGGAACAGAATTTCTCTAGCTGTCTGTTCTGAAATGAGGCAAACAAAGCTACTTGAGGTGTTCCACAAAATTGGATCAATTCTTGGAAGAACCAAGGATAAAGTTTCCATTTGTAGGTGTCTGTCCTTGTCCTGCTGAGACTGCCTGCAATCAGGCTTTTATCTGACGGAATATATGAAGCCAGCAGAGTCCAAATGAGCTGAACTGCTACCTCCCAAACTGTCAAGTAGGACCGGGTAGCCCTCCTTTGTTTATGGAACACATCACTGTGGTGGTGTCTGTATACACTTGCAGAGGTCCTGGGGAACCAGAGATTATTTAAGGCTTTCAACACACTTGCTGCTAACATCTCTCTCTGACATTTAGGTGATTCTTTCTGTGTGAAGGGCATCACATAGTTTGAACTTTTACCCCTTTGGTAACTGCATCCCAAGACAAATCTGATGCAGATGCAATGAAAAGACTGTACAGGGGGTCAGAAGGGAGAGTGGTAAACCTGGATTACAAGAGATCCGGTCTATTGATTAAAGAAACTCCATTTTACAAATCACAGAATGTTGTGTGAAAGGACAGAAGGTGTAAATGCAGGATCTAGATTCTAGACTGATCTGAGGTACCATTTTATTTTCGTCATGTAGAGTTTGTCCACGGGAAGCATGAGAATCGCTGATTTTATGTACGCCTAAATCCTTACAAATTCCCTTGCAGATGTGTGGCTTAGACTGAAGAAATGAGGGAAAATCTGCAGAAACTGAAACACCTACACTATGTCTGGAAGAAGAAAGGTTCTTCCCAGGGCAGAATCTAACACACATCCCAGGAACAGAATTATGTGGGGGGATGACAGCAGATTTCTGAAGGTTGATTTGTAAACCCAGACTGAGCAGAATATTTGGATAGTTTGTAAAGGCTCTTGAAAACTGAACAAAAATACTGAAAAGGTAAGAATTATCTGAAAATGGAAAGAAGTGAATGTCTTGAAGTCTGCAACAAACAATGACTGGAACAACACACTTTGTGAATACCTTTGGTGCTGTGGAAAGTCTAAAGGTAAGACAGAGCCGGTAATGTAAACCAGACACAACAAACCTTAATAAAACATCTAAACTGTTCGCTAACAGCAATGTGATGATAGCTGTCCTTTAAATCTAAGTTTTCTATAAAGGTTTGGGGGAATTAGAAGTAGAAGGGAGTGAAGGCAAAACATTTTGAGCTTTGTAATCTTGACAAAAAGATTTAGAAAGAAAAGATCCATATATAGGCCTCAAGAAGCATTCCCTTTTTGGTGATAGAAAAATCCTTGAATAAAAGCCTTTGCACAAGTGGCACAGAAGTACAGATTCTATAACTCCCTTGGCCAGTATTTTGTGCAGAAAGGGAGGAAAGAGAAACTTGGATCACTGGGCAAAGACAAATCCCCTAAGATGGAGGGAGGAATTCAAATTGCCAAGTGTAAACCTGCTAAATTACCTTCAAAATCCATCGGTCTGTAACAATCTTGTGTCACAGGGGAAGAGGAAGTCTCAGAGAGATGGAGAGGTTGCCAGGGTGGGAAGGGTGACAGGCTTGAGTGGGTCAAAACGCATGCTGGTTAAAAGCACTGTCCTCGATTTTTTGAAGCTTTTCCTTAATTTCTGCAGCCTCCTTGCCATTTTTTTTTAAATTCTGTTGGCTGGCAATTTGCTGCTTATACAGCTTATTAAAAAAGAGTGTATGTAGAGGAAGAGGAGACAATTTTAAGGATGTGGGCTGCAAAATCTGTGTCACTCCTTGGACTAATTTTTCCCTTTCATAACACTTATTGAACACCTCAGCTGCAAAAGGGTCAAACAGGAACTCCTTATCTGAGGGAGAATTTAAAAATGAAAGTTATGTACTCAACATGACATTAGATCAGTGTTGTTGTATTCCATCCATCCTTCTACATATGGGTCTCAGATAAGACATCAGATCAGTCTCCGGTCATTTCAAAACTTTGGATCTGGTGCTCAGGCTCCTCCTCTACCCATAATATCCCCTGCATCAAAGGATCAGGTTTGCCCCCTATAACTACTTCAAAACATCTTTATAAAGAAAAAGGCATATAAAACCTAGAAGACAAAAACAGTGGGCAAGGAACTGTGGAGACACTGGATAAACCTTCAGAAGCCAAGGCAAAGTCAGTCAAATCAGTCTCAGATGAGAGCCACAGATGATGAAGACTACTTTCTAGGAATGAAACATGGAATGGGGATACAGTGAGGGTAGAAGAGGAATGGATGGAATAGGACGACACAGATCTAATATTATGGTAAGAACATAACTTTCATATCTGAGGTTGTCTTTTTCGCCCATTCCATTACATGTAGAGCACAGTCCCCAGCTTCTTTAACTCTTGGGAGGTATCATGGAAGGATATTTCTCAGCACACCTGAACCAAAAGAAGCCCTGGATCAGAATTGGATATTCAACTTATAATACGAAATTAAGGTATGAACTTTTGATCAGGTTGCTACAGCACAAATGTCATCAATGGCCCCGCTAGACAAAAAAGCTGTAGATGAAGCTATGGATTTTGTTGAATGAGCTTTAGATTTTGAAGGGACAGGTAAACCCCTTCTGCTGGTAAAAAAAAAGAAAAACAATAAGCCAGCTATCCAGATAAGGAGACTTTGGATATCTCTTGTCGCGATTTAGGTTTTGAGAAGGAACATTCGATTTGACTTCCTGAAGGATTTAGTGTAGTGTAAGTAAACACACAGCTGGTGATGAATACCTAACAAATGTAAAGTATATTAATCTTTGTTCAAGAAATTTGGGAGCAAGGCTGGCAAATTTATGTGCTTGCTGGTGAAAAATTCAGAATCCATCTTTGGTAGAAAAACTGGATTTTTCCTCAAATACTATCTTTGTGAAAAGCAAAATAAGGGGGGGGGTTTAGAAAAGTGCATGTAATTCTGAAATCCTTTTGACAGACATAATAGCTACAAAGAATAAGGTGTTCAAGAACAGAAACTTCAAATCAGTTTTAACAGCAAGTTCAAATAGAGGGCCTATAAAGGACTGTAAAAAGTACAGTTGTGTAAAATCTTACCATAACAGCAGATGTCCTTCTCTTCACTGTTGCTGTATTCATTACAGTAGGGAAAGGGATCCCCTGCCAAGGGCAGGCCTAACATCCAGCTGGTATACAAAAGTCTTTAGGTTGCTTTAAAGCACACCAAACATCACATGTATGCCCCTCGCACAGCATACAGCATAAAGGTGACATCCAGACATAACATCCTCAGAAGTGAAAGCCCAAGTAGGAACACCAGTCTAAGGAGTAGAGAGGTAATCAATACATCCAGTAGAGAAATGGACCAGAGGGTGGAGGGAGGGAGTGAATATTTCAACAGTGAAGAGAAGGGCATCTAGCATTATGGTAAGATTTTACACAATTGTACTAAGTCTTTCCATTTCACTAACACAGTACTCATTTCAACAGGGAGAGTGCCAAAGCTCAGGAAGAAGAGTGAGAGAAGGAAGGACCAGCACAGATCTCTATGAAGCCATGAAGGATGGACTAGCAAAACTAGCTCTAGCTCTGAAAATTCCATTCAACTTGTAGTGCTTGGTAAATGTATGCACAGAAGTCCAGGCAGCTGCCTCAAGAATAGAGTTAGTGCCCAAACCCTTGAAAAAAGCACCACAAGAAGCCAGAGCTCTAGTAGAATGAGTCTTAACAGAAGAAGGAAGGCTTTTACCATGAAAAGAATAACAAAAGTAAATGAAGTTAGAAATCCAAGAAGAAATAATTTACTTAGACACAGTCAATCCTAACAAACTAGGATGAAAGGAAACAAAAATCTGATCAGATTTACAAAAAGTCTTAGTCTTATCCAAATGAAATATGAGTTGTCTATCCACATCCAACGTGTGTAGTACCTTCTCACTAGCAGACTGCAGAGAAGGGAAAAAGTGGGCAAATGAACAGACTGAATAAGGGACAACTCATTTACCACCTTGGGCATAGGTTCATAGGTATTTACTAGGCTAACGAGCACAAGGGCCTTTTAAAGCCTAGCCATGCATCACAAATTTCTGACACGTTCAGATACCCTTAATAATTTTAAGCACGGACCTGGTAGATGAACAATTTACAGGTTATCTGTGTCCATTAGAGTCATAAGTGAGAAACCAGGGATGAATTTCCAGTTTCCCATCCAACTGTCCAAGTTGCACTTGAATTGGATTAGGGAGGAACTCTTCTCCACATGGATGGGAGCCTGTTCCATAGACGGGGTAGTCTCTGGGATACATACCAATCTCTCCAGCAGGTCCTATTTATATCACAGGCAAGGTTTAAGTCTTTAGAATGGGTAATTCTGGTGCACTTTTTCTTGTGGTTATGCAGGAGTTCAATCAGAGTGGGGTCTGACAATGCCCTGTATACCAAGCATAGCTATCCCCTCAAAAGCCTGTAGGAGACAGAATACAGGGATAGAGCCTTGAGGTAAGTCTGCATAGGGCATTTTACTTGTGCCCTGTATTCTTTTAGTGAGGAACCTCTGTGGACGTTCCAATTGTTGGATATGCCTGGTTAGGTACATACCAAATGGGCACTGTAGTCAATGATAGGTCTGATGAATGCTGAATACAGTGGAACAATGACTTCCTTGGACTTGGATGCCATACCTTTGTTTATAAGTTGCACAACATAAAATGATTTCCTCACCACTGTAGATACGTGATGGTCAAAGTCTAGATTACTATCTGTGTGTGTCCCTAAGTCCCTAACTACTGGGTCAACTCTAAGGGATGTGTTGTCAATATGATAGTTACCAGGGATGGATGACTTCCAAAAGGATACTACTATGCACTTCTTGGCATTTAGTTTTAGTCCATGGCTCTGACACCACTTGTTTGTCTTTGTCAGCCCCTCCTGGAGAACATTTGTGTCAGCGTGAGATTCAATGACAGCAATTTGCAACCATCTACACATTTAGTCAGCCAGAGACCACTGACATTGGCATGGACTTCTGAGAAGTAAACACCAAAAAGGAGCAGTTCAAGAACTGATCCATGAAGGACTCCACTTGTGACTGAACTCTTTGTAGAGGTAGACTCCCCAATTCTAACTTCCTGGGTCCTATGAGCCAGTTGGCTATCCACCAGGTGACAAACGGGTTTGTACCTAACCTCTTGAGTTTGTCAACAATACCCGAGTGGCGTACTGTGTCAAATGCTTTGGTCAGGTCAAGGTAGGCAGTTTGAACGATTTTGCCATCATCCATTGCTTTGGTGACATTCTCAAAGAAGTCCACCTGGTTAAGTAGGCATGATCTGCCCTTGACGAAACCAAACTGGGTCGGGTCCAGTGTCTGAAGGTATACTATATTCTTTATTGATCATCTCCATGATAACTCTTTCCATGGCTTTACATACAAGACTATGGAGACTTATAGGTCTGTAGATTGCCCACCTTTGTGCAGAGGGATGACTGCTGCCTTTCTCCATTCATGAGGCACAAAGCCTGTTTGGAGGCTACAGTTAAATAGTAATTTCAGAGGCCCTGATGGGTCATATATCATGTTATTTAGAAGGCATCCTGGGATATTTTCTGGGCCCATTGATGCAGTGTTCTTGGTCTTGGAGAGAAAGCATTAAGGATCTGTTCCCTACTGACAGCAGGGGGAGTTATATTTGATGATATTTCCTGAGGGAAGGCTGAGGGGGAGAGAGGGGTAAAGTTGGAGCTGAATTTATCAGACAAGAGATTTGCTATATCTTCTGGCTCAGTATAAGTGGCTCCATTTACAATGAGCTCTGCATACAATTGTGCATTGCCTTTGAGGTTGCGGACATAGCTAAAGATTGCTTTGTGGTTGTCCTTGGCCTGGGAGGTCAATCTTCCCTCAAATTTGGCTCTGGTAAACTTTATTTGTCCTCCGAGTTGTTTTTTAGTTTGATGAGAGTGCTTTTATCCTGCTCGGTGCTGCACCTCCTAATTTTCGCCATGATTTTCTTCCTCTTGTTACACAGCCTACTGATTTTGTGACTCCACCAGGGTGGCTTGTTTTTTAGTTAGTTCTGTACTTCTTCCTGGTGGGTATAGCTGCCTCAATGCATCTATTAACAAGCTTGTACAGAGTTTCTGTGAACAGTTCTTCACAGGCAGCAGTGTTCTCAGGGTTTATGGGGGCCTGAAATTTTGCCAGGTTCTCACTTAATAGCAGGAGGTTAGTCTTAGAATAGTTCCTGAATATTTCAAGTTTAGCTGGGAGTCCAGGTTTTATTTTTACTTCAAAGGAGATCAATTTGTGGTCTGACCTTACCAGGGAAGGTATTACAGTAGGGGGTGTGCAGCAGTCTTCCACATTAGTGAGGATCAGATCTAGTATGGTTGCACCCCTGCTTGGTGTATTGACTATCTGGTCCAGGGAGTCTGTGTTTACAAAATCCAGGAATCTCTGTGCATGTATGTTTGTGTCGTATAGGATTCCCAATTAAAAGTGGGTAATTAAAGTCACCCATGAATATGGTATTGGGTTGGAGGGTTAGTGTTTCTAATAAGTTTAAATACATGGTATGGGTTTCCTGGGTCATAGAGGAGAACCTATACCTTGCAAGGAAGTGGGACTTAAATTTACTTATGGTGATTTGAACATGGAGCAGCTCAAATGCATTGTCCTGTTTAACCAGCCTTAAAGTATACTTATTTTGGATGTAAATAGAGACACCTCCACATTCAGTCCCTGCCTGTGAAGTAGCTGGACTAAATGTGTGGAAGGCATTATAACCTTGCACTGTTGGTGTGCTCTCCGTGGTTTTAAACCATGTCTTAGTGACCACACAGACATCAGCATTCTCTAGGGTAAAGAGAGCATCTAGGAGTCTAAACAAAAAACTCCACTCCATAGCATTGAGCAGTAATACCTTTAGATTTTCTTGGTTTTGATTTGCTATGTCAAAAGTACTTTCAGTTTGGCATTGCCTAAAAAAGGCACTATGAGGGAAGATAATGTTTTTGCTAATATTCGAAAGCCTAGAGGGGAGAGGTGCAGACCATCCATAGCAAAGCAGCGTGGTCTGCTGACCATCTCCTTTCATGCTGACAAATACTGCACCCCTTAGAATGACACCAAAAACTAAACCAATTACTAAAGTCAATCATCGTTTGTATTGTGGCATCATCCTTGGAGAAGGTAAAATGCTGCTCAATGCTAGGCTCATACCAGCCTGAGACACACATTCCGAAAGCTCCATGATGTCTCTCTTCATATAGTCTAGGTAGGTACATCTCAAGTCATTTACTCCCACATGCACTATAACTGAGTCATACTGGTAATTGTGATCCAACGACCTGAGTGTATGCGTAACAACTGACCGTAACTTTTTCCTTACTTGGCTTGGTGAGAGGGACATCAGTGTGTCTCACGATGGAGTCTACAATGACTAGAATATTGGATTGTATGGTGGCTTGACTTATGGGCTTATAGGTAGAGGCTCCATGAGATGTAGCTCTATGTGCTGATGTGGGTGTTGTTTTGAAAGAGCGCATATGGGGCTGCTGAGGGTATTTGTTATGCGTACTTCATTTAGGAGGTTTTTGCGGTTTAGGAAGGTTACATGCAAGTGCTTCAGCATATGTGGTTTGATATGTCTGCTTTGAATTGTGCGTGATGGGTGCATTGTGTTTACTACTGACAACCTTACTGACATTAGGAGTACTTTCAAGTGAGAGCTTTGCCTCCAGTGACATTGTGTAAATACATCTCTCACATACCATATCAGTTTGTTTGAGAATTAAATGACTGTCGATAAACATGAGGCAATTTCTACATTGCCTCATGATGCCCATATCCACCAAGCTGGTAATGGAGACCGTAGGAAAGTTCATATCCATGGCAACAGACCCTTTTTTATTGATTAGGCAGATGGAGTGAGAATATCAATCTCTGTCAGGATTATCCGGTTTGCAACTATGTGGACAGTGCTTGTCACTCTACACTAGTTGTCCTGTGTACAACTAGGTATTGGAGAAATTTCAACTGCGCTTTTACAGGAAGAATGTCACTCAAGGTGTCTGAGTCTGTACAGAGCACTGCCAAACACTTGCAGGGAAACTAATATGTAGATCCTGAAATTTTCAGGATGAAGTATTTAGGCAGATATTCTGAAGTGAGAAATAAATCAAGCAGTACTTACTGAAAAAGTACAGTTTTGTACCTACCATAAATGTAGATGTTCGAAGATCCACATTGCTGCAGTCCTTACATATGGGTAGTCCGCTGTCCTCGGTCGGCCCGAATACCAAAGTATTAGGCTGACGTCGGTCATGGGCGCTCAGATCTGACATCAGAGCGTCAGGGTATAAAAGCGCATGACCGACGTCATATCCTCAGTCTTTTCTTGCCCCAGATGTCAGAAGGCCCTAAAAAGAAAGGCCACAGCCAAAACAGGATACCTCCAAAAACATGCCCAACAACAACCATCCCCAAACCATATAACCATGCCAAACTACAGAGGGAAGGAGGGAGGGTAATTTGGACTGCAGCAATGTGGATCTTGAACATCTACATTTATGGTAGGTACAAAACTGTACTATGTTCTTCATCTCACATTGCTGCAGTCCTTACATATGGGTAGAATCCCAAAGCAGAGGTAAAGGGAGGATGGCAAAATCATAAAGCATTAGGGGCTGCTAAAATGCCCTGTAAAATTGCAGTGGCAAATCCAGCCCTAGACTTAGAATAAAGAGGAAGGTGGTAATGCTTGGAAAAAGTATGTACTGAACTCCAAGTGGCTGCTTCCAAAATATCTTTTGTAGCTACCCCCCTTAGAAAGGCAGTAGAAGTGGCAGTAGCTCTAGTGGAATGACGTCTGATTCCAGCCGGAATCTCCTTACCATGATGGGAATAACAGAAAGAAATACAAAACCCAATCCATTTAGAAATAGTTTGTTTTGAAACAGGTTTTCCCTGAGAACCCAAAGCAAAAGAAACAAACAACTGCTGAGACTGCCTGAACCCCTTGGTTCTGCTCAAATAATAACGTAACTGCCTGTGAATATCCAAAGTATGCAAAATCTTCTCCCCTTTATTTTGAGGGTTTGCATAAAAAGTAGGCAAATGAATAGTTTGGTTCAAGGCCACACTAGAAACCACTTTAGGCATAAAAGAAGGATTAGTACGCAAAGATACCCTATCCTTATGAAAAATCAGGAAAGGTTCCACTGCCATAAGGGCCTGTAATTCAGAAACCCTTCTTGCAGAGGTAATGGCCAACAAAAAAGCAGTCTTCCATGATAAATACTTTAACTCGGCAGTAGCTGCAGGCTCAAAAGGTTGTAGAGTAAGCTTTTCCAACACAAAATTGAGATCCCAAGCAGGAGTAGGAGCTCTACGTGGGGGTCTTATGTTCTTTGCCCCTCTAAGAAATTGCTTAAACAAAGGATGGGAAAATAAAGGAGGGTCACAGTCATAGTGAGCAGAAATGGCTGCAGCATGAACCTTTATCGAGGAGAAAGACAAACCCTTGTCCAATAACTCAGTAAGATATTGAAGAGAAACACTTAAATCAGGCTTGGAAACATCAAAGTCCTTTGCTTTGCTCCAAAGAAAAAATCTCTTCCATTTATCAGCGTAAACTTTCCTTGTACTAGGCCTTCTGGCCTCCAAAATAACATTCAAAACGTGTTGTGGAAGCTGAGACCCTCCAGGGTCTAAAACAGAATATGCCAGGCTGTGAGATGCAGAGACTGAATCTTGACATTGAGGAAGTGATTGCCCTCCTGAGACAAAAGATGCGGAATCAAAGGCAGAGGCCATGGAGGCTCCCGTACCAAACTCCTCAGTAGTGGGTACCAGTGCTGTCGAGGCCAATCCGGCGCTATCAGAATCATGGATGGCTTGTCTAGTCTGGCCTTCAGGAGTACTTTGGGAATGAGAGGCAGAGGTGGAAAGGCATAGACATGAAGATTGCTCCAAATGAATGATAGAGCATCCACCTTCCAAGCTGTGGGATGAAACATTTTGTGCAAAACTTTGGCAACTGGTAATTTAGTGGAGAAGCGAACAGATCTATGTCTGGAGTCCCCCATAACACTGTCAACTTTTGAAACACATGAGGATCCAGTTTCCACTCGTGAGGATCCACAATTTGTCTGCTCAACACATCCGCTAAGGAGTTCTGTGCTCCTGGTAGAAACCTTGCCTGAAGATTGAGGTGTAAACTGAGAGCAGTCTCCCACAAAATCATCGCTTGCCTGCAAAGAGGGTATGAATGGGTTCCCCCTTGCTTGTTGATGTGCCACATGACAGTAGTGTTGTCTGTTTGAATCAACACCTGTCCTGGGTGAAGTAAATCCTTGAAAGCCATCAATGCAAATTGGACTGCTAACATCTCCTTCAAGTTGATATGCAAATGTTGAAGTCTGACAGGCCACGTGTCTTGCACCCATTTTCCATTGAGGTGTGCTCCCCAAGCCTTGTCCGAGGCATCTGTCGTTAGAATCTGACTCGCCTCTGGTCGGGTCACAGAGAGTCCCTTGTTTAGGTGACATTCCTGAGCCCACCACAAAAATTCTTTCTGAATGCAAGGTATTATCTGAATGACAGTGTCTAGATCTTGGCAGTGTTGTGTCCATACATTTTTGAGATACCATTGAAGCTTCCTCATATGCAGTTTGGCATTGGGAAGCACCAGAATACAAGATGCCATGAACCCCAAGGCTTGAAGAACTGTCCTTGCAGTCAGCCTGGACTGTAGAGACATTTGATGGAAATAAAGAGAAAGGCTTCTTTGTTTGTCCGGGGTCAAAAAGGCCATCTGGGAAGCTGTATTCAGTCTCACACCCAGAAAACACATGTCCTGAGAGGGTACTAGACTGGACTTTGTTTCGTTCACAGAATACCCTAGGCATCTTAACACTACCATCACATACTGTAGATGCTGAAGAAGCTTGTCCTTGTCTTGTGCAATAATCAGGCAATCGTCCAAATAAGGATAAATCTGTATTCCTCTCAACCTGAGAAAGGCTATCACTGGAGCCAGAACCTTTGTGAACACTCTGGGCGCAGTAGATAAGCCAAAGGGCAATGCAGAGAACTGATAATGTAAACTTCCAGCCCGAAAACGCAGGTACCTCCTGCAACTGGGCCTGATAGGAACATGAAGATAAGCCTCTTTTAGATCCAGAGTTACCATCCAGTGATCTTTTCCCAGTAAAGGTAAAAGCTGTTGTAACGTCAACATTTTGAACTTTGGAATGTCCAAATAAATATTGAGGAGAGATAAATCCAAAATCGGTCTCCACGTGTTCCCTTTCTTTGGTACTAGAAACAGGCGAGAATAAAATCCTAGACCCACTTCTGACAGAGGGACTGGCTGTATAGCTCCCATTTGATGAAGTAATGAAATCTGTTTGTGAGCCTCTATCCTTTGCCGAGGAGGAACGTCTGGCATGCCTTTGAAAGGAGGCAATGTATGGAAATAGAACTTGTAGCCTTGGTTTATAATGTCCAATACCCATTTGTCCTGGGTGATTAAAAGCCAGTTTTGCTTGAAGAGAGCTAGTTTTCCTCCCAAAGGAGCTGCCAGGCAAGAAAAATCTGGCAGCTGAAAATGCAGGTCATTGGGCCTGTTTACGAAAGGACTGGCCCCTACCCTCACCAGCAGATTGAGCAGGCGAACTCCATGTTCTGGACCTGAAGGTACTCTGAGCTCTGCCCCTACCACGTCTAGATCTACCCCTAGACTGAGAATCAGAAGAAGGGTACGTCCACCCCTTAGTAGGCCAATTTCTACTAAACTTTGGAGGTTGTACCTGCAAAAAATCTTTAACAGTCTGCATAGACTTAGCCTTGTCTTCCATTTTTTTCAAAACAGACTCCACAGGGGAACCAAACAACACGTCCGACTGTAAAGGGGCATCCAGAATTCTAGATTTAACATGTTCAGATAAATTCTGATCCTTAAGCCAGGCATGCCTACGAAGAACTGAACCAGTGGCAGCCACTCTAGAAGAAGCCTGTAAAGCATCAAAACCACACTGCAAAGGATGCTTCCCCACCTGATCAGAGACATGCACCAAATCTTGCAATTCTTTACACTCTATGCCCTCTGCCAAAGCATCCACTTTAGATTTTAGCTGAGAAAGGAGGAAATTCTGATACTTCAACATATGAAACTGGCAATTTAAAGCCCTCATTGCTAAAGTAGAAGAGGTATACACCTTCTTACCCCATCTGTCCAAAGCTCTAGCTTCCTTATCTAGAGGGACTGGATTCTTTACAACAGAGGTTCTAACACCCTTAGGCCCCTGACTAATAGTTTCTGGGTCCGCCCTAGGACTCTTATACAGATATTTATGAGCCTCAGGTACCCTATAATACCTGTCCGGTTTAACTGGTGCAGGAGGCATAGAATCTGGATTAAATGAAGCCTCCGAAAAAACATCCTGAACAACATCCAAAACAGGAGGTATAGCCAAGGGTCTGTGCTGTGGTAAAAACAAGAACTCCCTGAGCCTCTTCCTTGAATCTGAAAAATCCTGTCCTTCCCACTTAAAATGCTCCCTCATAGAGTGTAGGGTTTCTGAAAAAGAAAAATCCTCTGGAGGAGAAGCAGAAGGAGTGGAATCCTCTGCATCAGAATCAGAATAAGGAGGAAAATCTTGAATGTCTTCAGCAGAAGACTCTGAATCATCTGAGGCCTGCTCCAAACATTCCAACTCTGGCTCTACCCTGGGCCTCTTATCAGGAGGGGGCATAGAACCTCTAATTAAAGTAATCAAATCTTCTGCCATTTTAAGCATGTGCTTTTTAGGTACAGACCCTGAAGAACCAGAACTGACACCAGAGGAAGGCAAAACAGACCTGCCCTTAGAAGGAGCCTTAGAAACAGTAGCAGAAGGCCTAACCACCTTAGGCATAGAAGGGAGAATAGTAACCTGAGAGGCCCCTTCAGCCTGACCTGCCTCCTGTGAGGCCACATCTTGTAAAATCAAAGTTTCCCCCTGGGACTCAACAGAAACTTCAGCCGGATCCACCTGCACTGTAGCCTCTAAAGGACCGGCGTCCGAAACGGACGAATCATCCTGCCTAGGCTTTAAAGATTTGTCTTTACGCTTCTTCGGAAGCGGGCGGAGGATCCGACGGCATATTATAATTACACCGCTTGCCAAAGACTAACCTAGCGCAATCTAACCTTCGTTTTATAGTGCGCTTATTAAACCTAGCACAAAACCGACACCCAACTACGTCGTGCTCTGGTCCCAGGCACGGAATACAAAGCGAGTGGTAATCCCTATGCGGTATCTGTTTCCCACAAGAAATACAATTATTCACTTTTTCTGACATCCGGTAAATAACTGAGGCAAGAAAAAACAAAAATATTCCCCAACGGGGTACTTAGCCCAACTTGGTATCGGTCTGAAACTCTGAATACGAAAAATTTCAGAACGCCGAACGGCACTTGCAACGCTGCTTCTGCATCGGACCATGCGGCAAAAAAGACTGAGGATATGACGTCGGTCATGCGCTTTTATACCCTGACGCTCTGATGCCAGATCTGAGCGCCCATGACCGACGTCAGCCTAATACTTTGGTATTCGGGCCGACCGAGGACAGCGGACTACCCATATGTAAGGACTGCAGCAATGTGAGATGAAGAACATCAAGGAATTAGGTTGTGAAGAATGATAAGAGGGGAATTGCATGAATGGCTACTGCCTGGCTGCTATTAATGCTGGTTTCACCACAGCTTCACTCTGTTGGGATACAATGCTCCCTTGCTTCTTCTCTTACCAGAAGCAAAATGTTAGCACCACTCTCAAGTAAAGAAGCAGGCCACAGCCTGTTTGGTGATCCACAGTCTTGTCCTAGATGATGCAAGAGTCTGTAGGCTTGTAGCCTTTCTGTGGTAGATGCCTTGAACAGCAACCAGACCAATCAGGAACGTTAACACAAACACTCACACTCCAACTAGAAATAGTCAGGAATCAATGCACTCTGCTCATTCTCTCACCAGGACCAGCACATAAGCACAGACTCTAAGCTGTCTCCTATAAAGGAGTTATTAGGCTTTCTGGTGATCAGCAGTCTGCAGGAAATAATGTCCCTGTACTCCTCTCACTAGGAGAAAACAGAAGCATTAATCCCAAGATTACTACTAAGAGGCAGAATGTGGGATCTCCAATAACTGGTGGTCTTGTAATAGATGTTTAAAGGCAAGATGAAAAAAAGGTTTATCGTAAACGCTGCAGTGTACACTAAGCAGTTAGATATGAAAGTGGGTAACTTAAGTTTTAGCTGTCTGAGTGGAGAGCCACTATTTTTAAAACAGCAAGACAGATTGAAAGGGGGGTGGGCACTTCTGTATTCTGGTACTATGGAATATAGTGGGATGGCCAATAAATTTAGATAGTTGAAGGGGAGTGATTTCACAAAATTATACTTTTGGGCTTACTCACACCAACCAGTGAAAGGAGAGAGGGAGGGAAATACATGGTCAAATTAACACAAGGAGCAGGCAACTACAAAGACAGTGGTGTTTATGAACGCAACAGAAACAGGGTGGGAGGATAGGAAAAATTCTCTCGGACTCATGAATCAGAGCTGTGGTCTCATTTCAAGTTTTAACATGCAATTAAATGCAGAATACAAGTAAAACAGTGTAAAGAAAACAAATCACAGTATACAAAATAAAAAAGGCAACAAAGTAATACAAAGAATAAAAAAATCAAAAGCAAACTAACTTTTCCCTCACAGCAAGCTGTAGCAGAGTCTGGGTGAGCTTTCCCAGTAAAGCTTTGAAATGTTTTATTTTACCCCTTAAATAGAAGGTTTAGATCCTAGCTCCACCCCCTCAGTTCACAGATGATTAACCTTAACTGACCTGTCTAATGTCTGTGCAACTCCTTACTTGACCTGTTCTAATTTCTGCCCGACTCACAGGAGACAGAGCTGTGGTCCTTTTCAAGTTTTAATATGTAATTAAAAGCAGAATACAAGTAAAACACAAGTGTAAAGAAAACAAATCACATTACACAAAAAATAGAAAAAGGCAATAAAATAATACAAAGTATAAAAAATAAAAGAAGGGTTAGTACAAAGGGACACACTCTGTCCTTATGAAACTCCAAAAAGAGAAGGACAAGCCATAAGGGCTTGAAGGACACCTGTCTGGCAGAAGTAAGGGCTAACAAAAGTACAGTCTTCTAAGAGCAATGTTGCAAAGAAGCTGACGCTGCATGCTCAAAAGAAGCCTGGGTCAATTTTTCTAAGACAAAATTAAGATTCCAGGGAGGAGGAACAGGCTTCTAGGGAGGGCTAATATGAAGGACGCCTTTAATAAAGCACTTAGCTTCAAATCTGACAGCTAAAGAAGGTGAAACAGGCAGACAAGCAGAAATAGCTGATAAGTGGGCTTTAACATACGAATAAGGCAACCCAGCACTGAGCAGTTCACACAGATAAGAAAGAACCAAAGGAACACCCACAGAAATTGGAACCAGGTTACAAGAGAGTCACCTAACAGAAAGCATCTTCCATTTGGATAAGTAGGATTTCTTAGTATTGGGTTTCCTGGCCTCCTACAGGACCCTAAGCACATCAGAAAAAGGTGTCTATGTGGAATCAAAATCCTATCACCCACAGTGTCAGCTGAAGAGTGGACAGATGGATATGGAAGAGAGATTCCTTGTCCTGTGTGAGTATGTCCGCTCTTGTGAGCTAACTTGTTATGATTGCCCTTGGCTAAATGCAGAAGAAACCAATGTTAGCTCAGCCAAAAGGGAGTCACTAACAAGATTTTAGGAACATCCTATTAAATTTTGAACAGGACTTTTGGAATGAGAGGAAGGGCAGGGAAAGCATAGAGAAACATCCCCTTCCAAGAAAAAGAAAGGGTGTCCACCTTTCGAACCAGAGGACATGGGACTCGGGCACAAAATAAAGGAAGTTGTCTGTTCAGAGCTGAGGCAAAAAGATCTATTTGAGGAGTACTCCACTGGTGGAGAATGTCCAGAAACACATCCCTGTGAAGCATCCATTCATGGGATTGAGTTATGGACCTGCTCAGAGAATCTGCCACAATGTTTTGACCTGAGGGAATATAAACTGCCTGAAGAGTCAGTTGATAATAGATGGCTAGTTCCCACACTAGGACTGCCAACCGGCAAAGAAGATAAGACCCCCCCCCCCATTTGTTGACATACTACATCACTGTGGTATTATCTGTAAACAGCTTGAGAGTTTCTGGGGAGAAGACAGAATGAAAAGTCTGAAGAGCCAGAAAAGCACCTCTCATCACTGATACTTACGTGTTCTTTCTGTTGATGAGGCAACCTGGTTCCCTGCACCTTTAGGAAGCCAAATGCTGCTCCCCAACCCATATCTGAAGCATCTGTGAACAGCTCCTGAGAGGGAAGGGGGTGGACTGTCGGGCCCTGGACTGACAGTCAACTGCTGAATCCACCACTGAAGTTTCTGCTTGAGACATGAGAACAGGAACTACAAACTCAAGGGGATGAGAATGTTGGAGCCAAACTGACTTCAGAAACCACTGACACATTCTCATGCGGAGTTTGATAAAATGGAGCAGAGGAATGGTGGAAGGTATGAATCTCAGAAATTCCCTGGCTGTTAAAGAAGTCAGAGGAAGAAGGGATTGAAAAAAGGAAATGAGAGTTAAGGCCTTGGGAGGAGACGGGGATGCCAGCATAGCCACAGTCTGGATCCTGCACTCCAGAAAGACGTAATCTTTAGAAGGAGCCAGAAAGGACTTTTTGAAATTTATAGTGAACCCCTGGCTCTGCAGAAGGGAAATTTCAAACTGAAGATTATGAAACAAGCTCTTTGGAAAGGATGCTTGAAACAGGTGGTCATCCAAGTAGGTAAAGACTTGGATCCCCATTAGCCTGCAAAAAGCAATCACAGGAGTGAGGCATTTGGTGAATACTCTTGGTGCAGCTGAAAGGCCAAAGGGCAAAGCAGAGAACTGAAAATGCCAGGAAGTAACAGAAAAATGTAAAAACTTCCTGATAAGGGGATGAATCGGGATATGAAGCTAAACATCCTTGAGGTCTAGAGACAGCATATAAGCCTGAGGAAGCAGAACAGGGAATAAAGTCTTAAGGGACAACATTCAAAAAGAGGGGGCCTTCAGAAAGGTGTTTAAAAGACAGAGGTCTAGAACTGGTCTCCAAGTACCCTCTTTTCCTTCCCACCAAAAACATTCTGGAGTAAAGCACTTTTCCCCTTTGGGAGAATGGGACTTCGTGAATAGTTCCGAGTCAAGAAATTCTGAAGCACCCCTGGAAAGAAAGACAGCTCTTCCTGAGGGGCCTGAGGAAGAGATTTTCACACCATGAAATATTCTTGGCGGATAATGGAAAGAACCCAGGTGTCCTGAGTAATGTATAACCAAACAGGAAGAGAGCTGGAAAGATGAAGAGAAAGAGGAATGCAGCTGAGAAGTACAGAATAGTCAGACAGCACCTAGTTTATCAGAAAAAGGAGATTTCTGTGGTACACAAGTGTAGCTTTAGAAGGAGGAGCCAGATTCCAATCTTTCTTATCCTTGGGGAGAGCAAGACTGCCTATGAACAAAGGCTGGCTTATTGGGATAATTTCTTTGAAATTTAGGCACAGGAAAAACAAAACATGTTTAAGTTCCTGTAAAGCTTTGCCCTTATCCTGAATGGACTTAAAGCAGCAGCAGCTTTGCCAAACGTGTTTACTGTCCAGATGAGCATCCATCAGTTTTAGCCTTAATATCATCAGGCAAAAGTTGAAGCCAAAGCCAAGAATATCTCCTCATCATAGACCCAAAGGCAGCAGTCTGGAGGAAGCATCTGCTGCATCATAACTACACTTAATGGAATGACAAGCCACCTGGGAAGAAGTCCCTAACAGGGAAAGAGCAGAAGTCTTCCCTTCAAAATCTGGGAGAGAAAAGCAAAAGTGTACCTGGACATATGGGTCTGATGACTGACCGGCCTAAAAGCTAAAGTAGCAGAGGTATCAACCTTCTTACCTAACCTTTCCATATTTTTGCTATCTTTACCAAAAGGAATTAAATTAGGAGAAGGCAGCAAGACACCAACACCACTGAAGGATCATCAGAAGGGCACCAGTACAGACATTTACAGTCCTTGTGCAACTTATAAAACCTATCGGGTTTCTTGGGAGCAAGGGGATGGAAAGCAGGAGCCTTAGAAGCATTAGAAAGGGCATCAAAGCAGCCAAAAAGTACAGTTTGGTACCTACCATAAATGTAGATGTCCGATAGGTATGCATCTGCAGTCATAACATATGGGTTGTCCTGCCTCAGGCAGCCCTTCGGTCGGCCGGATTCCAAAGTCTGGGTCTGGCCTCGGCTGATGTCGCACTTTCCCTGACGCCAGAGCTTCTGGGGTATAAAGGCATCAGCCGACGCCATTTTCCTCAGTGTTTCTTGCCCCAGATGCCAGGTGCCCTCTAGGAAGGCTAAATTTGGATAAATGTTGAAAATTCCAAACAGTAGCAAACAATATATATATATATATATATATATATATATATATATATATATATATACACAAATATACATACAAACAAATACACCATAATAGATTCCCCCAGCTAGCTGAAGAGGGGGTAAGTACCCTAAGAGTACCACAGAGGGGAAGGAGGGTGGGTAATCCTGACTGCAGATGCATGCCTATCGGACATCTACATTTATGGTAGGTACAAAACTGTACTATGTCCTTCAAGGATGCATCTGCAGTCATAACATATGGGTAGAATACCATAGCCAAACTGGGGGAGGAGGTACTAAGATAAGGATGGTGTAGTTAAGATCCCCTGTAAAACTGCAGTTGCAAAACCTGCTCGGGATCTGGAGTATAAAGGTAGATTGTAATGCTTGGCAAATGTATGCATGGAGCTCCAAGTAGCAGCTTCTAAAATGTCCTTGGTAGCTACCCCTCGTAGGAAAGCTGTAGTGGTAGCTGTGGCTCTTGTGGAGTGAGACCTGATATTTTCAGGAGCTGTCTTTCCATGAAAAGAGTAGCAAAAACGAATGCAATTTCCTATCCATTTTGAAATTGTCTGTTTGGAAATTGCTTTTCCTTGCACTCCAGTTGCATATGCTACAAAAAGTTGGTCAGTTTTTCTGCTGGTTTTAGTTCTGTCCAGATAGTAGCGTAGTTGTCTGTGTACATCCAAGGTGTGCAATAGTTTTCCCCCCTGTTCTGTGGGTTAGGGAAGAACGTAGGCAAATGAATAGCTTGGTTCAAGGATACCCTGGATACCACCTTTGGCATGAAAGTAGGATTGGTTCTCAGAGACACTCTATCCTGGTGAAAAATAAGGAAAGGCTGCACTGCCATTAGTGCCTGTAACTCGGATACTCTTCTTGCTGAAGTGATTGCCAGAAGGAAAGCAGTTTTCCAAGATAAGAACTGTAAGTCTGCTGATTCAAAAGGGGGTAATGTTAATTTTTCCAGCACAAAATTGAGATCCCATGTAGGCAGAGGGGGTCTCCTTGGAGGTTTTACATTTTTGATCCCTCTTAAAAATTGTCTGAGGAGAGGGTGAGAGAAGATAGGTGGATCCATGTTGTACTCTGCTGAGATTGCTGAAGCATGAATCTTAATGGAAGAATAGGACAGGCCATTGTGGAACAGTTCTGCTAAATATTCTAGGATGTGTGCTAGGTTTGCCAGTGTGATATTTGTACCCTTTGATGCGCTCCAAATGAGGAATCTCTTCCATTTAGCTGAGTATGTCTTCCTTGTGGAGGGTCTGCGAGCCTCCAGAATAATGTCCTTGACCCTCTGAGATAAAACAGTTTTGTTTTGTTTTAAGCAATTTTCCAGGCAGTTAGCTGCAGTGTTTTCAAGTTTGGATGCAGGGTCTTGAAGTTGTTCTGCGTTAGAAGAAGAGGCCATAGGGGTAGTGGCCATGAGTTTGCCCGAGACATGCTTCTCAGTAGCGGGTAACAGTGCTGCCTTGGCCAGTCTGGAGCTATCAGTATCACCTTTGGCTGTTCCTCCCTGATCTTCAGTAGAACTTTGTACATCAATGGGAGAGGTGGAAAAGCATACACTGTTGGAGCATTCCAGTTGAAAGAGAGAGTCTCCACCCTCCAGGCTTGTGGGTGGTATACTCTTGAGCAGAATTTCTTCAGTTGGTGGTTGAGTGGGGAGACGAACAGGTCTATCTCTGGCATTCCCCATTTGCTTGTTATGATCTTTAAGATGTCTGGATGCAG
Organism: Protopterus annectens; assembly: GCF_019279795.1. Lineage (NCBI taxonomy): Eukaryota > Metazoa > Chordata > Ceratodontiformes > Protopteridae > Protopterus > Protopterus annectens. Next base: position 94,018,124 of record NC_056738.1, on the reverse strand, counting down.
CATCCATTCGTGAGCATCCGTGGTAGTTCTGCTTAAGCTGTCTGCTAGTGAATTCTCTTTTCCTGGTACGAATTTGGCCTGCAGCTGGATGTTGAGATTCAGGCCTAGGTTCCACAGATCCATTGCCATCCGGCATAGAGGGTAGGAATGCGTGCCTCCCTGCTTGTTTATGTACCACATGACTGTGGTGTTGTCTGTCCTTATCAGCAGATGTCCTTGCTGGAGGAATGATTTGAATGTCTCGATTGCATGTTTCACTGCCAGCATCTCCTTTAGGTTTATGTGCAAGTTCAGCTGGTCCTGAGACCATAGGCCTTGGATACACTTGTCCTCCATGTGTGCTCCCCATCCTAGGTCTGAGGCGTCCGTGGTGATGGTCTGCCTTGGGTGTGGTTTGTTGAAAAGCAACCTCTGTTGGACTGGCATGCCTGAGCCCACCACAGGAATTCCTTTTTCAGGCATGGAATGATTGGTATCATGGTTTCTAGACTGTGCCTGTGTTGAGACCATACATTCCTTAGGTACCATTGTAATTTTCTCATATGTAGCCTGGCATGCGGGATCAAGATTATGCAGGATACCATGTAACCCAGGGCCTGCAGGACTTTCCTTGCAGTGAGCTGAGTTTGTCTTGTCAAAGCCATGAAGTAGACTGGAAGTTGCTTTTGTTTTTCTTCTGTGAGAAAAGCCATCTGAGTCATTGTGTCCAGATCCGCACCCAAAAATGTTATCCTTTGGGATGGCACTAGTCTTGACTTCTGGATGTTGACTGTGTATCCCAAGGCCTGTAACAGGTGCATGACATAGGCCAAATCCTTTATTAGTTTTGTCTTGTTGTCCACTTGTATTAGGCAGTCGTCCAGGTACGGATAGATTTGAATTCCCTGAAGCCTGCAATGTGCAATTACTGATGCCAGGCATTTCGTGAATACTCTGGGCGCAGTAGATAAGCCAAAGGGCAATGCTGAGAATTGATAATGCTCTGATCCTGCAAGAAATCTGAGGTGTCTTCTGCAATCTGGTCGTATAGGGACGTGCAGGTATGCCTCCTTGAGATCTTGAGTCACCAGCCAAGACTCCTTGCCCAACATGGGAAGAAGTTGCTGTAGGGTCAGCATCTTGAATTTTGGCACAATGAGATATGTGTTTAGTGCGGACAAGTCGAGAATAGGCCTCCATTGGTTTTCTTTTCTTGGTACAAGGAATAGTCTGGAATAAAATCCTTGGCCTTGTTCCGTAGATGGTACCCTTTCTATAGCTTTCATCTGAAGTAAATTGTGGATTTGTCTTAAAGCCTCTGGCTTCTGGTTTGGTGGAAGGTTTGGCATTCCGCTCCTTCTTGGAAAAGTGTGGAAGTGAAACCTGTATCCTTTGTCTATGGTTTGCAATGTCCATTTGTCTTTTGTAATGCAATACCAGTTTTTCAAGAATAAAGACAGCTTTCCGCCCAAGGGTGCTTCCAGTTGTTCCCTGGTAGGCGGAATCAGAGTCAAGTCATTGTGTCTGTCCTGTGGAAGTGGTTGTAGTTGCAGCTGTGGCAGTACTCCTCTGGTTGGCAGGCTGCCACTGACGACCCCTGTAGGCACCCTTGATTGACCTCTGCCTCTTGGGCGCCTATTCCTGCCCCTCTGTGTTCTGGAGGTGTCTGGAAAGGACCAATTCTTTGAAGGCCAGTTTCTGCTGAACCTCGGAGGTTGAACTTGCAGAAAATCCTTTACTGTTTGCACAGATTTTGCTTTTTCTTCCACTTTATTTAGAATCTCCTGTGCAGGGGAGCCAAATAAACTTTGTTTCTCCATTGGAGCATCTAGGAGTTTAGCCTTGACATGGTCTGGCAAGGATTGCTCTTTTAGCCAGGCATGTCTCCGAATTACTGCCCCAGTCATAGCTGATCTAAATGAAGCCTCCAGTGCATCATAGCCACATTTTAAGACATGATTACTGACCTGCTGAGAGTTGTGTACCAAATCCTGAAGGGACTTTCGGTCTAAAGGTTTAGTAGAAGAAAGCTTTTTATTCAGCTGATCTAACAAATATTCCTGGTACTGTATCATGTGGAACTGACAGTTTAATGCCCTGGCAGAAAGAGTAGCAGATGAATAAACCTTTTTTCCCCATCTCGCTAATGCTCTTGACTCTCTTTCAGAGGGTAGGGGGTTTTTGGCCGTGGCAGCTGCAACACCTTTTGGGCCCTGAGATATAGTTTCTGGGTCTGCAGCATGGGCTTTATACAAATGGAAGTGAGAATCCGGGGCCCTGTAATATCTGTCAGGTTTGGCAGGGGCCGGGGGAAGAGAGTCAGGGGCAGAACTGACATCATTATATGCATCATCAACTACAGTTAGCACAGGTGGTATGGCTAAAGGCCTATGCTGTGGTAAGTGTAAAAAGGTTCTTAATCTTTTTCTAGAATCAGAGAAATCCTGACCCTGCCATTGAAAGTGTTCCCTCATTGAATGCAAAGTTTCCCCAATGGAAAATTCTTCAGGAGGGGAGGCAGAAGGAATAGAGTCTTCTGCATCAGAATCCTCATAAGGAGAATATGGCTCTTCCTGATGGTCTGATAAATCAGATCCATCTGAGGAGTAGTCTGAGGAGAGAGATTCAGGGGGTTCAGTCCTAGGCCTTTTGTCAGGAGGAGGGTGGGAGGCCCTGTCTGGGTGAGGTTGGGAACCCCTAATCATGGATATAAGGTCCTCAGCAAGGCTGAGAATCTGAGAACTTGAGGAAGGTCTCTGAGAAGTAGCTTTTGCAGGTAAGGCTTTTGAAATTTTAGCTGCTTTAGCTCTGGAGAAGGTCTTAATAGACATAGAAGCAGGGGGCCTAGCTGCCCCACGTGCAGGAGTAGAAATGTCCAAGGGAATGGTGTCGGACAATTCTTGTGCGCTTGCTTCTTCGGTAGGGATTTCTGTAGCCGATGCAGCCGGGGCCTCTCTGGCCTCGGTTGTCGGAGGTATGATTTCGGCAGAAGTAAGAACCGAGGACTCGGTTTCAGCCGAAACAGAGACACTCGCGGTAGTCCTAACCGTGGTTTCAGCAGAAACCGCAGGCCGCGAATGTCGGTCCTTTTCCTTGCGTTTTTTGGCTAAATGTGTAGTCGGAGTCACCGACGGCATTTTATATGCAAAAGCGGATCCAAAAAACTCTTCTGTAAACTCCGACCGACGTCTAAGAGTCCGTCGGTTGAAGGAGGCACAGGCTAAACAAGCTGATAAGTCGTGGTCTGGGCCTAAGCAAGGAAGGCAGTAAGAATGGAAATCCTTATGAGGTATTTGTTTCCCACAAGTTAAACAATTATTTACTTTGTCTGACATCGGCTGAGGCAAGAAAGAGTCCCCAACGGGGTACTTAGCTTTTTTAGAAGTCTTCGGTAGCTGAAATCTCTGGATCTGACCGACCGGCACTTGCGAACAGCTTCTGCTTCGGGCACCGCGCGGCAAGAAAGGCTGGGGAAAATGGCGTCGGCTGATGCCTTTATACCCCAGAAGCTCTGACGTCGGGGAAATTGCGACATCAGCCGAGGCCAGACCCAGACTTTGGAATCTGGCCGACCGAAGGGCTGCCTGAGGCAGGACAACCCATATGTTATGACTGCAGATGCATCCTTGAAGGACATCAGGAGGAATAGCAGATCATCTTGGAGAATCCATTTACAGGAACTCATAATACCTCTTTTCTGCACCTTTGAAACTTGAGCACAACCCAATTTAAAACAGACCATCATTCTGGAGATTGTGTCCCCAAAAGAAATTTCCTCTAAAGGAGTATCAGGACTAGTAGATTCCTCTTCCTCAGACCCATAATCTACATACTCTAAAGGAGAAGGATTCTAAGATGAATAAGCAAGGGATTTCTAATCTGAATCCACCTCCTCCTCAGAGGAATCCTGTTATTCTGGGTTTTTTAAGGGGAATGGAGGACCAAGCGGGAGCTGGAACAGACATTTCCTTTGGAGGTTTCAAAGCCATCAAAACATTAAACAACCTGACTGAAATTCTGCCATTCACTCTGTGGGTCCTTAGGAGCTGGAGAAATATGCTTAGTCTTCTCCGATTTCTTCAAGAGGACATCCGCCTTATAGAACGTAGAAGGCTCAGACCTCGGATGGCATTCAATAATGGTAGTCAGGATTTCTTCTCTGACCAAAATTTGAGGAACACCCCTAGGAAATAAATCGGTCGCGGTTCCCCCTGAACGTCCAAACCAGACGTCTGCAAGGCCTCCAAGGAAGAAGGTTAGATCCACACTGGCCTCTAAAACAGTCATGGTAGTAGAATCCAGCAGTGGAGATGGGCAATCCTCAGAGTTCGCAAGTGCCTCAGGAGAGATGTCCAGCGGAGGCTGAACAGCAGAAGAATCTGACCTAGATTTATTGGCCGCCTTCTTCACAAATGGCTGCCCCTCAGACCAGGAAGTTCCTTCCATTATGTCTTTAGCTAAAACATTACGACATTGATTCTACAAACACAAGGCCAAAGAAGATAGCCAACTAAGGGGGATCTTAGGAACATAGGCCTGACAAATTGAATAGGACGTATGGTCGTGGGAAGCACCAAGACAAAACAAGCACTGCTTGTGATGGTCTTGGGAAGCACCAAGACAAAACAAGCACTGCTTACGATGGTCTTCATGGGAAATCTGTCTCCCACACTGGCATTTACCCTTCTTGAATGACATGAAACCCCAGAAGCAGCAAAAACAAAAGGAAATGAGATACAAAATCCCCAATGGGGCACTTATCTGAAATGGCTCTGAGAACCAGCAACAGAAAGTACAGTTGTGTACACTTACCATAAATGTAGATGTTCCAAGTGTATTCACTGTTGCAGTCATTACATTTGGGTAATCCTGCTGGCAGGTTGCCCTCAGTCGGCCTGAATTCCAAAGTCTTGGGTCCTGCGTCGACTGTCATCGCCCATTCCCTGACGTCAGGTCGTCAGGGGTATAAAAGAAGCAGCCAACGCCATTTTCTTTAGTTCTTCTTGCCCCAGATGTCAGGTGCCCCCTAAAAGGGTAGCCAAAATTTATATCTATATATAAAATTACATGCAGCAATATAAAAGTACAGTTTTGTACCTACCATAAATGTAGATGTCCGATAGGCATGTATCTGCAGTCCTTACAAATGGGTTGTCCTGTCGTCAGGCAGCCCTTCGGTCGGCCGGATTCCAAAGTCTGGGTCTGGCCTCGGCTGGTGTCGCACTTCACCCGACGTCATAGCTGCAGTTCTTCGGGTATAAAGGCATCAGCCGACGCCATTTTCCTCAGTGTTTCTTGCCCCAGATGCCAGGTGCCCTCTAGGAAGGCTAAATTTGGATAAATGCAAATGGTTCCAAATTGTAGAGAGCAAACAAAAAATAAGCATGTATGTACATATACACAAATACACCATAATAGATTCCCCCAGCTAGCTACAAGATGGGCAAATACCCTAGGAGTACCACAGAGGGGAAGGAGGGTGGGTAATCCTGACTGCAGATGCATGCCTATCGGACATCTACATTTATGGTAGGTACAAAACTGTACTATGTCCTTCAAGGATGCATCTGCAGTCCTTACAAATGGGTAGAATACCATAGCCAAACTGGGGGAGGAGGAGAAATAAGATTATGGTGTAGTTAAGATCCCTTGCAAAACAGCAGTGGCAAAACCTGCTCGGGATCTGGAGTATAAAGGTAAATTATAATGCTTGGCAAATGTATGCACAGAGCTCCAAGTAGCAGCCTCTAAAATGTCTTTGGTAGCCACTCCTCGTAAAAAGCTGTGGTAGTGGCTGTAGCCCTTGTAGAATGAGGCCTGATGTTTTCTGGAGTTTTCTTCCCATGGTAGGAGTAACAAAATCTAATGCAATTTCCTATCCACTTAGAGATTGTTTGTTTTGAAATTGCTTTTCCTTCCATTCCTGTTGCATATGCTACCAGTAGCTGGTCAGTTTTTCTATTGCTCTTGGTCCTGTCCAGGTAGTAACGTAATTGTCTATGTACATCCAAGGTATGCAACAGTCTTTCTCTCCTGTTCTGTGGGTTGGGGAAGAATGTAGGTAGGTGGATAGCTTGATTTAAAGATACCCTGGAGACCACCTTTGGCATAAAAGTAGGATTAGTTCTCATGGACACTCTATCTTGATGGAAGATCAGGAAGGGCTGTACTGCCATTAATGCCTGTAGCTCAGATACCCTTCTTGCTGAAGTGACTGCAAGCAGGAAAGCAGTTTTCCATGATAAGAACTGTAATTCTGCTGTTGCTGCTGGCTCGAAAGGAGGGAGTGTCAACTTTTCTAGCACAAAGTTCAAGTCCCATGCTGGCAATGGTGGCTTCCTAGGTGGCTTTACATTTTTAATTCCTCTCAGAAACTGCCTGAGCAGAGGATGTGAGAAGACTGGAGGATCCAAGTTGTATTCTGCTGAAATAGCTGATGCATGAATCTTAATGGAAGAATAGGACAGGCCGTTGTGGAAGAGCTCTGCCAAGTATTCCAGGATGTTAGCTATGTTTACCAGTGACACATTCTCTCCTTTTGCAGTACTCCAAATGAGATATCTTTTCCATTTTGCTGAATATTTTTTTCTTGTTGAGGGTCTGTGAGCCTCCAAGATAATGTCTTTAACCCTTTGAGATAAATCTGGGTTATTTGGTCTTATGCAATGTTCTAGGCAGCCAGCCGCAGTGTTCTCAGGTTTGGATGCAGGGTTTTGAAGTTGTTCTGTGTTAACAGCAAGGGAACTAGGGGCAGAGGCCATATTTGTTCCCGAGACATACTCCTCAGTAATGGGTACCAATGTTGCCTTGGCCAGTCTGGAGCTATCAGGATGATCCTTGGACGGTCTTCTTTGATCTTCAATAGCACCTTGTGCATCAAGGGAAGAGGTGGGAATGCATATGCTGTCAGGTTTTTCCAACTGAAAGATAGGGAGTCCACTTTCCAAGCAAGTGGATGGTACGTCCTTGTGCAGAATTTTTTCAGTTGGTGATTGTGTGGGGATGCAAATAAGTCTATTTCTGGTAGTCCCCATTTCCCTGTAATGGTTTTGAAGATGTCCGGATGCAGCATCCATTTGTGGGCATCCATGGTAGTTCTGCTTAGGATGTCTGCTAGTATATTTTCTTTTCCTGGCACAAAAATTGCTTGTAGCTGAATGTTGAAGCTCAGTGCCACATTCCAGAGGTCCATTGCCATCCGGCATAGAGGGTATGAATGTGTGCCTCCCTGTTTGTTGATGTACCACATAACTGTGGTGTTGTCCGTCCTTATCAGCAGTTGACCCTGTCGAAGAAATGGTCTGAATGCCTGAATTGCCAGTTTTACTGCCAGCATTTCCTTTTGATTTATGTGTAGGTGCAGCTGGTCTTGAGTCCATAAGCCTTGTATGCACTTGGCCAGCATGTGGGCCCCCCAACCGAGGTCTGAGGCGTCTGTTGTGATTGTCTGGCTTGGTTGAGTGCTGTGGAAGGGCCGTCCCTTGTTTGATTGACAGGCCTGAGCCCACCATTGGAATTCTTGTTTCAGGCATGGAATTATTGGAATTTGGGTTTCTAGGCTGTGCTTGTGCTGAGACCATAAATTCCTTAGATACCACTGTAACTTTCTCATATGTAGTCTGGCATGTGGAATCAATATTATGCAGGATGCCATGTAACCGAGAGCTTGCAGGACCTTTCTTGCTGTTAGCTGGTTCTGCTTTTTTAATGCCATGAAGTAGAAAGGGAGTTGCTCCTGTTTTTCTACTGTCAGGAATGCCATTTGTTTTGATGTGTCCAGATCTGCACCCAAGAAGGTTATCCTTTGGGATGGTATCAGCCTTGACTTTTTTATATTGACTGTGTATCCCAGGGCTTTTAGTAGATGAATGACCCTTTCCAAATCTTTTGTTAATTTGTTTTTGTTGTCCGCTTGTAACAGGTAGTCGTCCAGGTAAGGGTAAATTTGAATTCCCTGAAGCCTGCAATGAGCAATTACTGATGCCAGGCATTTTGTGAATACTCTGGGCGCAGTAGATAAGCCAAAGGGCAATGCTGAGAATTGATAATGCTCTGATCCTGCAAGAAATCTGAGGTATCTTCTGCAATTTGGTCGTATGGGGACGTGCAGGTATGCCTCCTTGAGATCTAGAGTTACCAGCCAAGACTCCTTGCCCAGCATGGGAAGAAGCTGCTGTAGGGTCAGCATTTTGAATTTTGGAACAATGAGGTATGTGTTTAAAGCGGACAGGTCGAGAATAGGTCTCCATTGGTTTTCTTTTCTTGGTACCAGGAAGAGTCCGGAGTAAAATCCTTGCCCTTGTTCCATATATGGTACCCTTTCTACAGCTCTCATCCTTAGTAAGTGAGTTATTTGTTCTAGAGCTTCTGTCTTCTGATTTGGAGGTAGGTTTGGCATTCCTCTCTTCCTTGGTAGAGTATGGAAGTGAAACCTGTAACCTTGGTCTATTGTCTGTAAAATCCATTTGTCTCCTGTGATGTAATGCCAGTTTACCGAAAATAAGGCTAGCTTCCCGCCTAAGGGTGCCTCTAGTTGTTCCCTGGTAGGCGGTGCCAGAGCCAAGTCACTGTGATTGCCCTGTGGAAGTGGTGGTGGCTGGGTCTGTGGCTGTACCTCGCTGGTTGTTAGCCTGCCACTGACATCCCCTGTAGGCACCTCTGGATTGACCCCTGCCTCTTGAGCGCCTATTCCTGCCTCTCGGAGCTCTGGAGGTGTCTGGAAAGGACCAATTCTTGGAAGGCCAGTTCCTGCTAAACCTTGGAGGCTGGACCTGCAAGAAATCCTTGACTGTCTGGACAGATTTTGCTTTCTCTTCCACCTTCTTCAGCACCTGCTGCGCAGGGGAGCCAAACAAATTGAGCTTATCCATGGGAGCATCTAGGAGCTTTGATTTAACATGGTCTGGTAAGGACTGCTCTTTTAACCATGCATGTCTTCTGATCACTGTGCCAGTCATGGCTGATCTAAAGGAAGCCTTCAGTGCATCATAGCCACATTTTAAGGAGTGATTACTGACCTGCTGAATGTTATGTACCATTTCCTGTACAGATTTTTTGTCTAATGGTTCATCCGAGGACAGTTTTTTAGTTAATTGGTCTAACATAAATTCCTGATACTGAATCATGTGGAATTGACAGTTCAAGGCCCTAGCTGAAAGAGTAGCAGAAGTGTAAACTTTTTTACCCCATCTCTAAGGCCCTAGATTCCCTTTCAGAGGGGAGGGGGTTTTTAGTAGAAGTAGCTGTTACATCCTTGGGTCCCTGGGAGATAGTTTCGGGATCTGCAAAAGGGGCCTTATACAAATGATAGTGTGTGTCCGGAACCCTGTAGTACCTATCGGGCTTAGCAGGGGCCGGAGGAAGAGAATCAGGAGCAGTACAAGCATCATTAAAAGCATCATCCACAACAGTAAGGACTGGAGGAATGGCTAAAGGCCTATGCTGTGGCAAATGCAAAAAGGTTCTAAGCCTTTTCCAAGAGTCTGAAAAATCCTGGCCCTGCCATTGAAATTGTTCCCTCATAGCATGCAAGGTTTCCCCAAAAGAAAATTCCTCAGGTAGAGAGGCAGAAGGAATGGACTCTTCTGCATCAGAGTCCTCATAAGGAGAAAAGGGGCCCTCTGGAGGGTTTGAATTATCTGATTCATCAGAGGAGCCATCTGAAGAAACTGGCTCAGGGGGCTCTACTCTAGTCCTCTTCTCTGGAGGTGGGTGAGAGGCCCTGTCTGGATGTGGTTGGGATCCCCGGATCAAAGAAATGAGATCCTCTGCTAGACTAAGCATTTGTGAACTAGAGCTAGGTCTGTGAGAGGGGGTCTTAGCAGGCACAGATTTTGTAGTTTTTGCTGCTTTAGCCCTGGCAAAGGCCTTAATCGACATGGATGCAGGAGGCCTAGCAACTCCACGTGCAGGGGTAGAAATATCCAAAGGGATAGTATCAGATAAATCCTGTGAACCTGCTAAAGCAGGTGGGATTTCAGTAGCAGATTCAGCCAGGCTGGATGAGGCCTCGGTAAGTGGCAAGCTTTCGGCCGAAGGAAGAACCGTGGACTCGGTTTCAGCCGAAACAGAGACATTCGCGGTAGGCTTAATCGCGGTTTCGGCCGAAACCGCGGACCGCGAGTGTCGGTCCTTTTCCTTGCGCTTTTTAGAAATTTGCGTAGTCGGAGGATCCGACGGCATAATGTAAGCAAAATTGGAGCCGAAAAACTCTTCAGCAAATTCCGACCGACGTCTAAGCGTCCGTCGGTTGAAAGAAGCACAGGCTAGACAAGCTGCTACGTCGTGGTCTGGGCCTAAGCAAGGAAATCTTTATGAGGTATTTGTTTCCCACAAGTTAAACAGTTATTCACTTTTTCTGACATCGGCTGAGGCAAGAAAGAGTCCCCAACGGGGTACTTAGCTTTTTAGAAGTCTTCGGTACTTGTAGTAGTAATCTCTGGTTCTGACCGACCGGCACTTGCGAACAGCTTCTGCTTCGGGCGCCACGCGGCAAGAAAGACTGGGGAAAATGGCGTCGGCTGATGCCTTTATACCAGAAGAACTGCAGCTATGACGTCGGGTGAAGTGCGACACCAGCAGAGGCCAGACCCAGACTTTGGAATCCGGCCGACCGAAGGGCTGCCTGACGACAGGACAACCCATTTGTAAGGACTGCAGATGCATCCTTGAAGGACATCTTTACCTTCATCCACAAGCAAATGCACTACATAGATTCCATCAGAAGAAAAGGGGGGATGGCGGGAGGGTAACCTGGACTGCAACAGTGAATACACTCGAACATCTACATTTATGGTAAGTGTACACAACTGAACTATGTTCTTCGTGTTTCACTGTTGTAGTCATTACATTTGGGTAGATTCCCAAAGCTATGGTTGGAAGGCTGGAGCTAAACAGCATTAAGAGCGGTTCTGAGACCCTGCAGAACTGCAGAGGCAAAGCCTGCCCCTGGATTTAGAGTAGAATGGCAGATGATAGTGCTTTATAAAGGTGTGCACTGAACTCCAAGTAGCTGCCTCTAAAATGTCCTTGGTTGGTACTCCCCTGAGAAAGGCTGCTGAAGTGGCTGCAGCTCTGGTTGAATGTGGCCTATCCACTTTGAAATAGTCTGCTTTGAGATGGCCTTTCCTTGTGATCCTGCAGCATATGCCACTAGTAATTGCTCTGTCTTTCTGAAAACTTTGGTTCTGTCCAAGTAGAATCTAAACTGTCTGTATCCGTCCAAAGAATGCAGAATTCTTTCCCCCTTGTTCTGTGGATTTGGATAAAAAGTTGGCAGATGAATGGTTTGGTTAAGAGCCACACTGGACACCACTTTAGGCATAAATGTCGGGTTTGTCCTCAGGGAGACCCTGTCCGGATAAAAAATGATAAAAGGTTCCACAGCCATGAGTGCCTGTAGCTCTGAAACTCGTCTTGCAGAAGTTATTGCTAGGAGCAGAGCTATTTCCCAAGATAAAAACGTAATATCTGTAGTAGCAGCTGGCTCAGAAGGAGGCAGGGTGAGGTTTTCCAAGACATAGTTGAGGTCCCATGCAGGCGTTGGTGATCTCCTTGGAGGCCTTAATTTTTGACTCCTCTGAGGTACTGTTTTAATAAGGGATGAGAAAAGAATGGTGGCTCTGTATTGTAATGAGCCAAAAAGGCAGAGGCATGAATTTTAATAGATGAGAAAGATGGGCCTTTGTCCAGCATTTCAGTTAAGTATTGTAAAATCTGAGGAATATTTGGCACAGCTGTATCTGTGCCTTGTGCCTGGTTCCAAGCACAGAATCTCTTCCATTTTCCAGCATAAGATTTTCTAGTACTAGCCCTTCTGGCTTCCAAAATGACATCCATCACGGCTTTGCTGAGAGGTGTGTTTTGTATGACTACATTATCCGCCATGCTGCCAGGTTTAAAGTCCTGAACTGGCTGTGCAGGATCTGATTGTTTTGCTGGGACAGTAGATGCGGTACTTGAGGTAATTCCTTAGGACTGGATACCAGTACTGGTGGGGCTAGTCTGGGGCAATCAGTATCATCTTTGGCTTCTCCTGTCTGACCTTTAGGAGTACCTTGGGGAGGAGTGGCAGTGGTGGAAAGGCATATACTGATAGGTTTTTCCAGCTGAAAGATAGGGCGTCCATTTTCCATGCTTGTCTGTGATACGTCCTTGTGCAGAATCTTTTTAGTTGGTAGCTGTGAGGGGAGGCAAATAGATCTATTTCCAGGCATCCACATTTCCTTGTTATCATGCTGAAGACTTGTGGATCCAGCTGCCATTCGTGGGGATCCATGAGGTTTCTGTTTAGTTCGTCTGCCAGAGTATTTTCCTTTCCTGGCAGGAATTGTGCCTGCAGATGTACTTGGTAAGTCAATGCTGTGTCCCACAAAGTCATGGATAATCTGCAAAGGGGGTAAGAATGTGTGCCCCCCCCTGCTTGTTTATATACCACGACCGTGGTGTTGTCTGTCTTTATCAATAGTTGTCCCAGATGAGGTAGGTCCTTGAAGGCTGTCAGGGCGTTTTGAACAACTAGCATCTCTTTTTGATTGATATGTAGATGCATATGGTTTGAGGACCATGTGCCCTGAATGCATCTTCCTGCCATGTGGCCCCCCCAGGCAAAATCTGATGCATCCGTTGTTAGTGTCTGCCTGACTGGGGGTAATGTGAATGGCTGTCCCTTGTTCTGGTGACAGGCCTTTGCCCACCATTGAAACTCCTGTTGCAGGCAGGGAATGAGAGTAATCATTGCCTCCATGATGTGGCAATGTTGAGTCCAAACTCTTTTTAGGTACCACTGAAGTTTCCTCATATGCAGTCTTGCATATG
>NC_056738.1:93597829-93700329 GCF_019279795.1 Protopterus annectens | reverse complement strand
AACCAGTATTTTTGGTAGACAAATCTAGACAAAGCAGGCTACAGATTGTATATAGTAAACATATTATCAAGAAAGCATATGTTCATTGGTCTCATGTTTGGTATTTCATCAGCACCAGGATGTTTTGTCTGTGTGTTATTTACTAATCCTCTTGGCATGGTGACTACCACTGAGCATGTTACAAAGCTGAAAAGTTAACACAGAGCTGTAATTATGCATTGCAAGAAATATTTCAGTATAGAGTGTGATCCATGTAATAAATAATGATAACATTTAGAGACAACTGTAATGCTTTGAAAAAAAATAACATGGTTGTACCACAGTAAGCAACTCACTGAAGTAAATTTGATTTGCACAGGCATATGAAAGAGCTTTCTAGCTGAAAGATGAGGGTCCAAAGATCTCATACAACAGTACATAACTTGCAAAGAAACAATCTTTGACTGATCGACTATATTACAATGACCATGTAACAGTGGCAGACCACTTTGCAATTAAGCCATGATGAAGGACAAATTATTATCTCAGGGATAAAAATTCAAAGGAGGATATCCCAGGGTGACTCTTTGTTACCGCTGCTATTCTGCCTTACCCTTAACCCATTAAGCTGTCTACTTAACAGCTTAGGCCATGGCAATAATTTTGCTCCTAGAAAACAACAAAGTGTACAGACTTCTCATCTTCTCTTTGTCGATTATTTAAAACTGTATAGCTCATCAGATGAGGAACTGAAAGCACACCAAGTTGTCAAAACTTTTTCAGATGATATAAGAATGTAATTTGGTCTTGATAAATGTGCAAATGCAACCTTTAAAGCAGGAAAACTGCAACACCAGAAAAACATCAGTTTGGGACAAGAATGTGATATAAAAGAGCTTGAGCAAGAGGGAGTGTATAAATACTTGGGAATTGATGAAGGATCAACAATAAAACACAAACACATGTGAATAAAACTTAGTAAGGAATATTTCAGAAGACTTAAATTAATCCTGGAAACAGCACTGACATCTAGGAACAAAATTCAAGCTATAAACCAATTTGCTCTTCCTGTCCTAACTTACAGTTTTGGAGTGATCGACTGGCCCCAAAACATGTTGGATAGATTAGATAGAAAAAGAGGGAGGCTGCTTCATGCTCACCAAATGAACTTTAAAGACATGCAGGTAGTTGTGTAGATTATTTATTGCACAAACATTAGTTAAATTTTCTGAGAATGTTGATCAAACCTGGCCCAAGGGGTAGAGGAAAGGAACCAAGTCTATTCTTACAAAATCTGACAATACTCCAAAAACATTTGGATGAGGATTCTTCTTCAGCTGGGGAAACTGATGTTGAGGCTGTAAATAATTCTCCATTGGCTAAAAAGAGGAATGTTGTTAACCCTTTAGAATTAGGAGACAGGCTGGCCATAAACACGCCAAAAGATATAGGTGCTTTATTTCAGCTGATAGTCCTGAACTAGGATGCAGTTCTAATGTGCACAATATTTCTTCTTTTCAGTTGTCTCAGTCAGAAGTTGATTATTTATTAAATAAAGTTTTAAATTTTGTTCCTGCTTCTTCTGTTTCAGAAGACATTTTTGTTAAGAATGTCCTGATGTTTTGTAGACAGCTTAATTTAAAGCTGTTTTTTTTTACAAAGGTGTGTCAGATCATGGGTAACTCGTCTAATTTTGTACCCCTTATGAATAAACGTGGAAGCTTTTCATCAAAGTGCTTTAATAGATTTACATTTTAGCTTCCATACCAGCAGGGCTGTACAACATAACCTATCCAAGGTTGAACAACAGGCCTTAATAAATCTTAAGGACAATAAAAAATGTGATTATTAACACAGCAGACAAAGGTGGGGTTGTGGTGGTTTGGGATTGGACAATGTATCTCTCAAAAGCATATAAACAACTTTCTGACAATTGTTTTTATAAAAAAATGGTCCTAAAACCTACTTTGAAGTTTAAACATGATATTGACAGTGTTTTTAAATTAGCCTTGGATAAAAGAATAATTTCTAAGCAAGTTGTTTTTCAACTTACAGTCCAGGATCCTATACCACAATATTTTTATCTGCTCCCAAAATACTTAAAAATTTCACACATCCTCCTGGCAGACCCATTGTTTCTGGTTGTGGCTTTCTGACTGAACCATTGTCTGCCTTTTTTACCTACTGTCTACACCCTCTGTAAAATGGTGTACATTCCTGTATTCAAGATACCACCCAGTGTTTGAATATTATTCAAGATACACAGTTGGAGATGAGTTGTTATATATGCACTTTGGATGTTGCATCTTTGTACATCAATATTCCACATTGGGCTGGATTAATGGCACTGGATTACTGGTTAAATCATTCAGCATTATATAGCCCGGGATTCAATACATTTTTAATCGGCCTTGCAGAACATGTTCTCACTAAAAATGTCTTTTATTTTAATGGAGAATGTTTTTTTACAGCTTAAGGGTACTGCAATGGGAGCATCTTTTGCTCCCATTTATGCTGACCTATTTATGGGTTTTCTTGAGGAGTAGATTATCTATGATGCTACTCATAATATTTTTGCAGTCCATAGATACAAGGAGTAGACACTTGGATGATTGCTGTCTTGTTTGTAAATCTGATTTAACTTATTTGGATGAGTTCATAGAATATGTTAATGAAATTAAATGGTGTGTGCAATTTAGTTTTCAGTATGATCTCTAACACATCACTTTTCTGGATGTAGTCATTCTCAAAAATCAATGATGGTATTTTAAACACCACTGTGCCCAGGTAAAACCCAGAGTTTAACACATTTTTACATGCTACTAGCCGCCATCCACCTCACATTGTCTGCAGTATTCCTAAATCACAGTTTTTAATAATTCATAGAATATGTGCCTCAGATGCTGAATGTAAGACACAGGAACTTGATTTGGTTAGAAGATTTTGTGATAGAGGATATAATTATAAGTACTTATGACCACCCGAGACTCTGCCCAAGAAGTCGATAGAACAGAGTTGTTGCAGTATAAAAAACATAAATTCAGGGATAATGTTTTCAGGCTGGTGGCTAATCATGGCAGTAATATAGGATTTTTCAAGCATCTTATCTACAAACATTGAAACATTCTTATGGCAGATATACAAAAATATCTGAGTTAGCACCTACACATTTATTTTCTTGCAGCAGAGGAAAAACTATTGGTAATTACTTGAATCATAATGGAAAAGTGTTAGACATAAAATGAATACACAGACAACAATAGATCACATCCCTGTGGTGGGTTGTCAACCATGTGGGCTTTGTTCTGCATGCAAGTATCTTTTAAAAACAAAACAGTTTACATCTAGGAATACCCCCAAAGTTTTTGATATCTTTTGTTTTGGTACTTGCTGTTCTGATTGGGTAGTTTATTTAGCTACTTGCACATGTTCAGCTTTTTATGTAGGACAGACATCCAGACAACTTAAAACTTGGATTTGTGAGCATATGAGTGATATCAGAAATGGCTTCTTGTCAAATTCATTATATAAACATGTCCAGAAACATCCTTCTGCTATGTTTAATTTCACTGTTATTGACAGGATTAATCTAGCTTCATGTAATGTTAGGTTGGCATGACATCCTGAATAATAAGGAATATTCCTGGATAGTGAGACTGAGGGCTTTATTTTCGCTGGGGCTCAATTAAGTGATGCTGTCTCTTTAAATGGGTGGTGATTTTCAAATGTGTGGCATTGTCATTTGTAACTTTAACACTGATGAAGGCATGGAGTTGCCAAAACTGGTCTGTTCCTTAATTAAATAATATTGAATAAATGGTTTTGCTAATTTGAACTGCTGACTGCTGTGTTCAAGTGCCAGCATAGCCAGCTGGAGTTTTGTAAATAATGATATGTCCTTTGAGTATCAAACTGATTTATACAAGATACTTGTGTTACAAATGTACTAGAACTGTATGTAATTTGTATATCAAACTGATTTTGTACAGATGGTTGTGCTGAAAATGTATTTGTGAGCTTTGCTTGTGTTGAAATGTATCAACAGTGCACAATGCTGAAATTAAGAGAAATGTATATGTATTATAGTAGCTGAATTAAATATGTTTTAATAGAGGATACTGACACAGCAGAGATTAACTTTACAGAGCCTTTGTTCATTAGCTCAATGAAAAGAGGGGAGGGCCCAAGCACTGTCATAAACATTTGGATGTGTATTCTGGACATCTGTGCTAAATTCCTGTTTCAGCTTAAAAGGGGAATACTGCGAGAACCTAGAGTCAGGTGACTAGATGATGACATTCTGCCAGCCCTCTTGGAAATTATATTTTAGATATTACAAAGAATAATCTCAGAGGATTGAGTATTCTGTTTGGGAAGCCTGACTAATAAGACCCTCACCCACAGCATCCTGCCTTGTGGTAATAAGTAACTTAACTAGGGCGCAGTAAAAGTCTTTTAGATTCAGTCAGAAATACAGTTAAGCTTAGTTCAGAGATTGTTTTACTTTGTTTGTATGAGTCTATCCATCAATGTTAATTTCATTATTTTCTGTGATTTGAACTCTGTGGTTTACTGTAAATATATATTCAATATTTTCATGTTCTTTTATTATTTATTATTAAATATATTCAAAACTTTTATTGTGGCTGGTCCTTGAAGAATGGATTTAACCTTTGAGAGTGCTTATATTTATTTGTTCACACTGTGTGGGCCATTCCAGAAGGCCTAACTGTCTTGGTGGACTACTGCTATTTGTATTAATATTAGTATTACACAGTATAATTGGGCATCCTATGTTAAGGGCCTTAGAATAGCTGATTGTGTGGAGTGTGATGGCAGGGAAAACCACCTTATTGTCTGGACAGAAGGGGACACAGCAGGTAAATCTGTGCCAACGTTTCCCAGGTGTGTGCTTGATCTCTCAGTGTGTGTGATCTACTTGGGGCAGGGACACAAAGCACTGCATTTTGCTGGAGGGCTAGGCTTTGACACTCGGCTGAGGACCTAACCTTATTGCTGTAATAGTGGGGAGTCTTATTGTGGACATAGAGGGAGACAGATATAGAGACATCCAGACCCCAGGCTGAGTCTGTTCCTTGTGTGATATTAAGGGAAATTGTACTTCATGCAGAGAGGTGTACATCTGGAAATACTGAGTGTTTCCATTCGTATTCCAAGTTCATGTCCCTCTCCAGTGTCAGTGGACTCAGGCTGTTTGATGACTGGACCAGCATGGGGATGACATGTATTGTTGGCCATCACATATTGGTAGCAGTGGTGGATATCACACTAAGCATACATTTATTTGCTAGAAGACAGCCTTATAATATCCAGTTGTTTGTTTTTCTTTCAACTTTTCTCAGTTAGGGGTCACCACAGCAGAACACTGGTCCGCTAATGATTGGCAGTAGATTTTTACAGTGCTGAGGTGCAAGCTCAATGCCCAACCTTCAACGAAGGCATGCCCATTCACACATGTCTTTTGAACGCTACTTGACTGCAGGGAGAACATGCAGACTCCACACAGAAGGCACTCTAGCCGAGAATCAAACTGGAGAACCTCTTGCTGGGAGGCAACAACGCTACCGCTGCACCACTGTGGCTTCACCATTAATATCCAATATTGTTTTTAATTTGCTTTCTTTCTCTTAAAACTTGTTACTAGATCAAGCCAAGGACCCCAATCCTGTCAACCCCACACACAAAAATGAGAAAAAGTGCATTAAATTTTCTTTTGTCGTGCTCTTTTAACCAGACTCTTCTTCTCCTTTTTTTTTCTTTTTTACATTTCAGTGCTTACATTTCTTAAAACTGAACAAGGAGAAAGAGAGAAGAAGGGGTAGGTATTATTTCCAGGACCACCTGTTTACAATAGTATCCTCATTACACTTAAAAACAACTGAGAAAACTTTACTTTATAGCATGCACAGAAAATCATGCACTATAAAATAGTAGTATAAAAAGAGTTTTGTTTTACTTACAGTTAACTTTCTCCCTCCTCTTCCCTTTCCCTAAGTATTTTCCAAACATTAATGACATGAAGTAGGGTATATCCCTTAGAGTCCCCCACAAGTCCAGCAAAGTCCAAAAAAAGTCCAATATTTCCAGATTTTCTTGTTTTCTCATATTTCACAAATAGCACATTTGTCAATTTCCAAGTTACCAATTTTATTCCTGTTAGCCTCCATCTTCCAAATCCTGTCTCTGCTTCATTTCTAGTGTGCTATCAATTCTTGTATTCTTCTCTCATGCTGCCTTCCTTCTCTCCAGCATTTTCCACTGGAACATTGTAAAAGTGGTCTTTATTACTAGAAGAACAAGAAGCAGAATCTCTTCTGTTTCACAGCCCACTTTTTGTTAGACAAACTTTTGTATTACCTTCTTAGCATGTACTTCATCAATCAATTATTTTGTCTCTCCAGGGAACATTTATTTTGAAGATAGCTGGGTACAGCAGTTTGAATCTCATGCCTGCTTCTTGACATTCACTGAGCAGGGGGATACATTTACTCCTCTTCTGCCTGGCGTACAATGAGTAATCATTCTTCACAAACACTCTGCTGTCTCCCACTTTTAGTACTTTGTCCTTCTGCCACAGTTTTGTCAGAATCAACTCCTTCTGCTGGTAAGATTGCATCCTTACTATTAAAAGTGTAAGTTGCTTTCTCATGGCCAGGTTTGGAGCATTTATGCAATATGCCCTTTCAACTAACAACTCCTGCTGTGGAATACCAGTCTTTTTGCTTATTTGTACTTTCATAAAATTAATACAGTCTGTTCCTTATAGCAACTGTAGTACAACTGAAAATCTCAGGTTTTCCCTACATGCTCTGAACTTTAATTCTATAATTTTTGAAAAATCTCTTCTTGAGCAATATCATATTCAGTCAGCCTTTTCTTTATTTCAACCTCTGATTTTTGCAATTTTTACCACATCTGAATATGTGTCTAAAGCTTCTTCCATTTTTTCCAGCCTTTTGTTGTTTGAGTTGATATACTCCATCAGTGTTTTGTTTATTTTAACCAGATCTGTGTGCAGTTGTCTTATACTTTCCTCTAGGTTACTGGAAGACATGTCTGGAGCTTGCACTGCTTTTTGATGAACAGCTGCAGAATATTTCCCATTCATTGTTTTTTTCCTCATCTTTTGTAGCTGATTTTTTTTTTCAGGTCCTCTATATTTCTTTTTTTCCTGGCATCTAATAAACAAATAAACAAATGTCAAATAAATAAATAAATTTAGGAAGTGTACTTACTAGCCAGTTACTGAAATTCACATGGACACACAAAAATCCACTGGCCTTCTCTGCTGTGTTTCTGTTTTCACACTGGGAGAGCTAAAATTAAGCTGTTACTCAGTGTGCAGCCATCTTGGAGGTCATCATGTGTTCATTTGTGATATTAGGAGGTGAAAGAGATTTGGGAATTTGTGAAATTAAGATAGTTCCTTCAAAGGTAAAGTTTGCAATGCATTTGTCTGCTGGTATATTTACTATATTTCCTGAGAGATATATTCAAAACACTTAGGTATTATTTCCTAGTTTCCTAATATAGCTAAACTAGAATTTGTAATTATCCTTGACTTCAGAAGCTAATTTAATTTTATGATTTGCCTTACCTGCTCTGATAGTAGCTTTTAGTTCCATACTGATATTCTTGATGCAATCTTTAATATGAGGAACTTTAGAACTGTTGTTTGATTTAAGATTTTTTTCTGTCTTTTTACACAGTTTATTTTAGCTGGTGGACCACCATGGTGATTTGTTCTTAAACACCTATTATTTCTGTGTCAAGTAGGGATGGCCAGATCTAAGCACTTTTCTATATGGGACTAGAACCCCTTTATATAAAAGGCAAGAATGTTAGTATTGGGTCCGCTAATGTTACAGGCAAATTTAGACAGCTCATCATAATGCTAGAGGAGGTTTGTCCATTGAAATTTTTGAATTCACAATTAATAACTGCATGGGCTTTGGAGATATTAAAAGTGAAGCTTACAAGATTATGGTCAAAATTAGACTTAACCAGGGTGAAGAATCTAGAAAGATGGTCCATGTAATGGCTATATTAATTAAGACCAGGTCAAACATATCATAGTCTCTTCTGAAAATATAGCCAGGGAGTGGGATAAAATTAAGGTGGAGTTTAAAAATAGGGTGGAAATAAAAGAAAGGGGGCTATAGTTAAGAAGTAACAAGAATTATTTAGAGGGACTGACAAATGTGAAAGTATTGCAAAATAGGGGTAATCTCACAGAACAAGAAGCGGATCAACTGCAGAATGCTAGGCAGAAAATAAGGGATTACCTCAATAATATGTACAAGCTTAGAAAGATTGCAGTTAAGCAACTGTTTTTTGATAATAATATAAGAGCACATAAACTTTTAGCACAACAACTCAGGCAACAGAAAGTCAAAAGGGCTGTCACCAAACTTAGGGAGCCTGTAACAAAGAAGAGATCCTGTATAGGTATTATAAATGCTTTGGAGATTCTTTGTGAGTCTCTATAAAGCAGAGAAGTATGAAAATCAAGAAAAGATACAAATGGAAATGTTTATGGAAAAAATAAATATGCCAAGGTTAGTGTTAGATGAGGCTTAATTACTAAACAGTTAGGATAGGAGGAGATGAGATATAATTTTGATATATAACCTATTTACAGGAAAGTCCCCAGGAATAGATAATATTCCTGTGAAAGTTTGGAAGCTAGGAGGAAAAAATTGATAAAGATCTGGAAGTTTTGTTTAACAATATCTTAAGAGGAGGAGAGAACCACCATCCTTGAAGAAAGCAGTGGTAGCTGTAATACCTAAAGAGGGTAAGGATCCATCAGATACAGCTTCATACAGGCCCATTTCAGTACTAAACCATGATTATAAAGTGTTCATGTCTATAATGGCTGAAATAATGGCAAAAGTAATGCCAAAACTGATAGATATGAATCAATGTGGTTTTGTGGAGGGGAGGCAAACATTTGACAACATTAATAGAATGCTGATGATCCAGAGGGAAGCAGAATGTAAGAAAATACCATTCCTGTTGGTGGGTCTTGATGCAGACAAAGCATTTGACAGAGTAAGCTGTGGCTTTATGAGCAGGGCAATGGAAGCATTTGCATTTCCTGAAAAAATATAAGGTTGATTAGGAGAATATATGAGGGATTTGAGGCAAAAATTTAGGTGGGTGGGGGTCCTCTCTGATAGTTTCTACTTGAGCAGAAAAAACAGGCAGGGGTGTCCTCTTTACCCTTTGTTATTTGCATTATATTTAGAACTATTGGCAATGAAATAAAGGGACTCAGAAATTCAAGGATATAATTGGTATCATAGTCAAGAAAAGCTGGCTTTATTTGAAGATGATATAATTTTGTACTTGGCAAAACCAGAAAAAAGACATTATAGTGTTGTGGAACGTTTTGAGACAGTTTCAGCTCTTTTCAGGATACAAAATTAATGAAGCTAAAACAAAGGCAATACCTGTAAATGATGTACCCACACATGAACTGGTTCAGGAATACCCATATTTATGGGGATATGACAACATGATATATTTAGGAGTGTGGATTAAAATGTTTCTAGTGTGCCAGCTAAGGATATGTGGGAAGAGACTAAACAAAAGATAATACAAAAACTGAGAAAATGGAAGCTGTGTTATATGGATACTAATTTATAAGCAGTGAAAATGTTTTTAGTCCCTTTAGTCCTCTACACAGGTCAGCCATATAAATATGGTGAGTTTATATTATATTGATGAGTTAGAACTGAATTCCTTGCCTACAATAATAAAAAAACAATATACAATCTTGGGGTCCCCCCAAGAAGTTGGACACCACCCGTGCAACTGAGTTTATAGAAATGATGCATATACACTTGTAGTACACAGGAACTGTGACATTGTTTTCTGAAAAAAAAGCATAAAAATAAAGAAAGATTCATAGAAAGGCTGTGGAATCACTCAGGCCTGGAAAAGCATTTTAAGGAGTCTAGAGCACTCAGACTTATCACTTATTTTTTTGTGAATGCATGGGAAAAAGTAAGTAAATTAAATATACAACAGGGGGAAAAGATAACATGTATATATCACTCTATATATATATATATATATATATAGATCTATCTATCCATATTTGTGTGTGTGTGTGTGTATAGAGAGAGAGAGAAAAAACAAGAGAAACCACATTATTATACCATGACCCCCCCCCCCAAAACGTGCACGCTGATTGGCCAGCGTGCACATTGTAAATCGAGTTATACTAATGGAAAAAGGTCCGGTCACCCGGACTTTTTTCCATTAGTATAACTCTACTTTTAAAACACTGTCTCGCTATGTTAAATGGGTTTAACATAGCGAGACAGCTTTAAAATAAGCAACAGAGATCTCCGTTGCTTATTTTAAAGCTGTCTCGATATGCTAACCCCATTTAACATAGTGAGACAGGTTTTAAAAAGCAACGGAGAAAGCAAGATCTCCGTTGCTTTTTACTGTTTCGCTATGTTAAATGGGTTTAACATAGCGAGACAGTTTTAAAATAAGCAACGGACATCTCCGTTGCTTATTTTAAAACTGTCTCTCTATGTTTAACCCATTTAACATAGCGAAAACAGTAAAAAAAAAGCAACGGAGATCTTGCTTTCTCCGTTGCTTTTGCTACAACTCTGATGTACTGCGCAGGCGCAGTACATCAGAACTGCCGCCGGATGCCAGACATCTGCGGAAGGGCAGTAAACAGGCATTATACTATGCCATTATTTAAGAAAAGTAATAGTTTCTTTTCTTAAATAATGTCATGGTATAATAGCAATAACCCACTTCTGGGTGTGGGTAATGCTGTATTTACCCACAGTTGGCTTTGTTTGGTCCCTCGGGCTTCGCCCTCGGGACCAAACCACGCCAACCGTGGGTAAATCCAGCATTACCCACACCCAGGCGTGGGTTATTGCTATAATAAACCATTAAAGGGTTTGTTTATATCTTATTTAGAAAAATTAAATATTAGACCTTCCAATGATTTTCACATGTCCTCTCAACCAAACCTAGGGAAGGTATGGAGATGTGAAATTACATTTCAGCAACCAACACAAGCAGTAGTTGTTCTTTTCACTCATTTTAAGCTAGCAAGAATGCTCATATAACTGATGACAGGCAATACAAGCAAACAAACAGATTATGGAGCTTGCAAAGCTGCTGTGGAATGGTAGTGGAAAAGGCACACACCAGCTGAAATATAACATTGCACCATCATCCCTGAATGGCCCCAGATTGAGCCCAAGAAAGACTATGGAGGGGCAGGTAGCCCCAGTGAAAGAGGAGAACAGCTGGTGTCATTTGATGGTCAGCTGTGGGGAGGTAAAAGTAACTACAACTGAAAATGTTCCTGTTATCATAACAGGCAAATATGTAATAAAACATATATTTTCAAGTAATTTCTATCTTCTTAGATATATATTTGAGTATTTTAATAAGGGATAAGATATATACAAACCTCAGTATTAAAAGAAAGCAAAACAGATCCTTACAAAGCAAATTCCAGTTCCACACAAACTTCACTGCTGAAGCAAGAAAATATATTTAGTAGGGTACAAGTGATTTCTTCATCCTTCCCTTTAGAGTGGGCAAAGAGGACAAAGGTGTTACTCTAGTAAAATGTATCGTATTCAGCAGTAGTCTCACTTAAATCAAATCAAACGGCATTGTGACACCACAAACAATTAACTGTAAACTTGCACACAAGAGATGAAGAAGCTAAAAATTGGAGCTAACACACACACACACACACACACACACACACACACACACACACACACACACACACACACACACACACACACACATCAGTTTACAAAAACCAAACAAAAGTGTTAAGTACTTTTGTTCCACTTTCAGTCTACTGGGACTTCATTAGAAAACCTCTATAACACAACAACTTCTTTTATATACCTAATAATATCACTGCACAAAGAAAACTCTTAAAGGCATATTACACTCAATAAGCATGTAACTACAAGTGTAATATGCCTTTAAGAGTTTTTCTGTGTTATGGGGGTGTTTAAGGGTATCGACACTTAACTGAAATGTGGTGGCATATTCTATCATGGATCCTGAAAGTAAAAATAAAAATGCAGGGTGCTTTTTATCTAAGACCTGTAAGTCTCATTCCATCAGAAAGCTTGATGAAGCATATTTGCTGGAATCCAGAAGCATACTGACTCATCATAGAAGGTATTTCTGTTTTCCTGCATTATGTTATGCTGAGGCATCTTTCACTTCTTTGTTGTAACTCCAGAGCTGTGGATGAAATGAGTCCTTAGTAGAACAGCCCACTAACCCTATCAACTAGGGTTGCCACCTTTTTAAATGACCAAAGTGGGACATTTTCGGGACAAACATCAGATTTTACAGGCCGACACATACCCATGGTCAGTACAAAGGATAGAACTTAACTTTTTTGCCTACATAACAGCTTCTTCTTGTAGCATGTTAGTTGCTTATTCTGTTTCTTATAACATTTAGGTATTTTAGATACAGAATAACTGTGTTATGCAACTATTACATACAATATAGGACATAATTATGTCCTACAATCTCAGGACATTTGCCATTTTTAATATTTTTTGTCAGGACACAACTGCCCAAAGAGGGACTGTCCCTCGCAAAGTGAGACAGGTGGTAGGTGGTAACCCTACTATCAACAAACTTAATCAATCAATCCATCAATAAATAAATAAATCAACAAATGCATACATTTTTTGCATGCAGCTTGCACTAACAGCACTGTTAGCAAATGAACTGCAAATCACCAAAAGTACCTACAAGTGCAAAGAGATAGAGACATGTCCCAGGCATGACATATCTGTCACTTAGGATGTCAGCAAAAGTAGAGGTAACCTACTCAAATTTCCAATTCACAAAAATGCAATTTAACACTGCAGTAGTAAAAAAATAACAAGAGTATTATCACACAAATACATGCACGTGCACGACCCACAGGATTTTTTGCAGGGGGGTGTGCAAACCCAGAGCCCCCTGCCCACACACAGACCCCCCCCCCCCCAATGCAGCTATTCCAGTGTCCCATTACTTGGCTATTTCTCCCCATTTGCCATAAACACTGTTCAAAACTCTCAGTGTGCATACTGTTTTATGCTTTACTTCTACAATGATTACAGATATTTGGATTTAATTTACAAATTTTATTTCAAATTTTATAGTGCAAACACTGATAGACATTTGCTAAACAAAACAATAGTCTTACAATGAAAACTGACTTAGCATTAAAACATGTCTCCCTTGAAACTCAGATTCACTGAAACAGCATTGAAACCCACATTCAAAGAAAATGCATCTGGCCAGTGGCAGGTTAAGTTTACCTTTGGGCTGTTTTCAAATTATAGGCCCCTTGCACACATTTTTAAGACCATGCAAAAGTTCTTTAATACAATCAGGCAGGTGAATTAATTATAATATATAATAATTGAATTATATTTCTTGTATAATGCAGAACCACTTGTTAGAGTGTATTTTAAATTTATAGTTTTGAACATTTTGCCAGTAAGCAATAAAACAAAACATATCAACCAATACTGACGAACTGCCCATTTCAGAACATTTCACCCATAAAAGGCCACTCAAACTTCCGTCATTACAATCTACCAGTATCTGTCAATATGCGCAACCTCTGCAGAAGTAAATGTTATCTGAATAATTCCACATTAAAGAGATCTGAAACTAATGAAGAGGATTGTGCTAGAAAGCAACTTTATATTCCAATGTTTTGTCTACATATTCAGTGCCTGCTGCCATTGAAGAATCAATTGCCTATGTCACATTAAAAAATGGTAAGGTGGTATATTGCAATAAGGAATCGGTGGCAAGCTGGAAAATAGGTTCTTACCTACTAGGCATCTCATCCAACGGAGGACATACTCAGTCTACAACACCCCACCCCCTTAAAATACAAACCTATATGCTATGGGAGGAGAACCTATAGTCTTCAGCATCAAGATACAAGTATGCTACTTGCTGTACTACAAACACTGCTTGAAAGTTTTGTATGACAATAGTGATACTATTTGCTGGACAAAACAGTTGTATATTTTATGCAGACTTAGCATGAGCACTAGTAAACTTCTGTTCCCTTGAAGCTCACAATTCCTTCAAAATGCACTTGAAAATAAATTCCACCTGCTAACACTAACCAGGGCATTTCACTCTCTCTCTCTCTCTCTCTCTCTCTCTCTCTCTCTCTCTCACACACACACACACACACACACACACACACACACACACACACACACACACACACACACACACACACACACACACCACAACCTCTTAGTGCAAGAAGTCTGGACAAAGCCTAAAATAAATGGGACAGATTATAAATATTTCTCTCATGAACTTAGAAAATTGCTAGAATAACAGGATTTGTGTTAGTATGCATTTTTCTAAAGGATATGATGTCTAAAACACAAATGTTTGTCATTATTTATTAACGTCAATCCTTTTTAGGAGGAATATGAGGCAAAAATCTGGACATTCTGCAAAAACCTGGACAGCTGGGAGGTATGCTACCTCCCTTTTACACACACACACACACACACACACACACACACACACACACACACACACACACACACACGCACACACACACAAAGCCCCCAAACTAGGGGCACATTTAGAAAGTTGCTAAAATAACAGGATTTGTGTTAGAATGCATTTTCTAAAGGATATGAAGTCTGAAACTCAAATACACGTCATTATTTAGTAACTTTAATCCTTAGCTCATCACAGTGATATGTCAAAAACATAATTTTTATGAGGAACAGACCAAAAGTATAACACATAAATCTGGACATTCTGTGAAAATCTGTACAGTTGAGCAGTATGACAACACATTCACCCCCCACCTCCTTAGAGAGTGGATAGAACAACAAGTTTTGCATTAGTATGCATTGTCTGACAGATATGAAGTCTAAAGCTCAAATGTCTGCTATTATTTTTTGACTTCAGTCCTCAGTGATTTGCCAGAAAAATACAATTTTATGAGAAACAAACTGAAAACATGAGGCAAAAATCTGGATAATTGCGTGGTATGAACCCCCCCCACACACACACACACACACACACATACACACATACACATGCACTCACACTCCTACCTTCCTCTTTCTCTGTCACTGCAGTGAGTAGCATTCTCACAGGGCTCTTACCCCCCAATCACCAAACAATGTATCTGTTGTCAGGAAAAACTCAACAGTAACATTTTCCTTAGACAGTCTACGCATGTATGGAAACTAAAGACATCCTGTATTTTTAAGCAATGGCTTATGCTGCATGAATGCTTCTGCCATCAAGAAAAACTCCACATTAGCTTTTTCTTGGATATCAAATGTTATTTTTGAAGAGATGGCTTATGCTGTGTTAGCTAATCTTTTTACTACAAGATAATCTACTTTGACTGTACAACATTTTCAACTCCTACCAAACACACAGGAAGTATGGTTTTACGGTTCCTGTTCTCACAAATGTCACCTTCATGCCTTGTCTTCTGTATTGTAAGCCTGCAATCATAAGCAGTACTTCAACTGCAGATGGGCCTTTGTGAATAACTTGTTCTCTTTTGGATGCAAACCACCCATGCTTACTGGAAGGGAATGTCCCAAAGCTGGATTCTCAGAGATTATCAGCGTCACCAATGCTTCTAATGGCATCATGGCTTTGTTACCCCTCTTCAAAAAAATAAGTAAAACTAAAATGCATAAAATTTTTTCCAAGACTAAGCTTGTATCTCTGAGTATATCTTTCTTTTGAGGAGAAAGCTTTATCAAATCCCAACACGCATACAAACACACACGCACACGCACACACCAGGCAGAAAGCAATAGAAGCAAAAGTAATTCCTATACATACATGCCAGGAACTGCAAATGCATGATACAGCCAGAATCTTCATCCCTGAGTCTCGGCGCACAGTTATTCAATCCCATATTTCGCTTGAGAACCACAGCCTTCATTCTGGACACAACAACACTTCCCTTCAGCTCTTACTTTTTAGCTCTTGTTCTGTCCAGACCCAATATATGCTGCTCACAAAGAGACAGCCTTCTTTTATGAAACAACAAAATAAACACAGTCTCTGCCCATGGAAGGTCAGTTGCTGTGCATCCAGCAATGGTTATTATTCAATATTGGGGTGAGGCTTTTTAATAACAAAAATCCTTCCTAACAAAATATTGGTTTATAAAATACAACCACACCACTATTTGATGCATCATATTAACCAGGGTGTTTTAGATGGCAGAACAGAAATTTCAGAAATACTCTAAAAAACTATTAATAAGTCCTGGATACTCAGCAATACTGACAAGTTAATCTGAACAAATCTATCTACTTTTGTCAATGAAAACTGCCAAACATTAAGGGACGGTTGCACTTCTGAGCAGCTAGTCTAGTGTTGTATTCAGGGGTCTTGTTTACTGCAGAACATGACAGTCACATAATAGTAAGCTGGCGGATAAGGGTGTACATGCCTACATCTCTTCACTTTAAAATGCTGATCAAGCTACTTGTCCCTGTAATGCAGCAGGAAGACTTGAGTGGGTCAGGCAAAACACACACACACACCACTACCTACCTACTACTTATACACACACACACACACACACCTACCTACTAGTTATATACACACACACACACAAACACCCTACCTTTACCTACCTACTTCTTACGTACACACATACAAACCCCTACCTACCTACTTCTTACATCCACACACCCCTACCTACCTATTTCTTACACATACCTCTTAAACACTTAAAAACACAAACACACCTACCTCTCACTTGTACACTCGTCCATAGTCCAAACATCTTCTGGAATTCAAATTCTGCATGCAGGCACAGAAGATGAAGACGTAAACCATCGGTTGCACAGATGGAGAAGACGAAAACAGGGTTGCAAGCACCTATTCCATCTGTGCGACTGTCCGCAAAGGGCATTCTTAAAGAAGAACACCCTTAAAAAAAATTGTATTTTTTTTTTTTAATTAAATGACAATGAATCTCCCGGCCAGCTGATTCCAGGGGGGTGCAAAGGCACCCTTGCACACACACTTACCATCTCTCTTCCAGGAAAGTCTACTTGAAATTCCATGTGCAAGTGTGGAATGATTTTGCAGTTTACGACTTTAGTTTTCATCCGTGGTGGCGTGTGTGTGATGTATACATGGTCCTCCTTAAAGGAAAAGAAGCTGCCACCGCTGTGGCACTTAAGAAGTTGTTTAATTTAAAAAAAAAAATTTGTGCGTTAAAGTCTAACGCTCGATGTGTACTGCCCCTCTCAGCTAACATCTGCATTAACCTGTGTTTTGGTGGCCAATGCAGAGATGGCAGGTAGGAGTAAGGGGAATGTTTTTGTATGGAAATGTGGGAGGGACCTATTGTTTCAGTCCTCCTACCTGATTAAGCAAATTAAGTAACGCAAAAAGTAATGCACATTTGCATTACTAGTTACTAAAAAAAGTAACTTATTACTATTACTGCATTACTATATTGAAAAGTAATGCCTAATATTACTACTTAGTAAAAATGTAATGCATTACAGTAATGCGTCCCATCTCTGTTTTCTGTAGATAGAAGACTCTCACCAGTGGTGCCCTCAAGGGCTCTGTCTTGGCATATATTTCTGTGACATAAAAGCTGATATTAAGAGATCATGGCTAGCCAAGATTATTGGTGATTACTGGTGATTGCAAACTGGAGAAGGGTATAAAATCCCATTTTTATACTCAAATTCTCCGGCAAGGGCTGGACCAAACAAATGTGTGATATATTAATCATGGGCTTAATCTCCATCTCAGTGTGATGAATCTGGCATCATTACTGCTTACCACATAGATAACATTCCATTTAAAGCTGACACAATTATCAGGGACTTAGGTACTTAGCTGAGTAAAAAAAAAATCTTTGACCATCACATCACTGTAGTGGTTAGAAAATCCTTCCACCTTGCACAGTTTAGTTTTCATGCTATCTCACCAAGGGCCAAAGAAGTTATAGTCTCACTTTTTCATCCCTTAATAGGCCCATCACTGAATATAATTTACCCTGCAGGATGTATCTTGCTAAGCACCTAAACCAGTTTGGGAGACTTTAGTCTTTACCCTTAGAGACTCTGGTAGACAAAAAACCCTTGAGGTTCTACTCAGTCTCACAAAGACTCCTGAGGAGTTATCTCTGCTTATCCTTCCATGCAATGAATGATTCAGGACTCTTTGAACTCCTTTACCAAAACAGAACCAGTGGTAAACCAAACACCCCTTCTGGTGACCTTAAATCTATACTACCACATCGTCAAACAGAGTGATAGATACCTAATTCAACATATAGCCCATTTCTGGGAATAGGCTGCCCTTACCTATCAAGCAGAATATTTCCCATGCAACCTTTAAAATTAGTCTGGATAACTAAATGAATGATCACAAATTTTACTGGAGATATATGGAAAGTCTTGTTAATGTGGACACTGTCACTGTCCCACAGTATCATGTGACATGGCTTAGCTTCTTGATGGTTTCCTTTGGCTACAAGCTTAATAAAAACCCATGAACCTATGAACTAAGCCAGCAGAAATTTGAGCTCTCAGAACAGCAGCAAATTACCCTGTCTCACAAAATAATCACTAACAGTGTTCCAAGATTGCCCAAAACACTGCCAAACTAAGTTTGTGATTACTTAGCAATAATCACTAAAATCAGAATAAATGTGGTCTCAAGTGTTAAATGATAATTTAAATAATTAAAACACACTTCCCTAGTGTCTGAAGGGACTGAAATAAGATGTCATTTCCAGTAAAAGGAGATCAAATCTGGTTCCTGCAGGAATTCAGAGGCATAGCTCATAGCACTCCAGATAAAAGGTCAAGCACACAAGCTGAGCAATATAAAAAAAAAAAAAAAAAAAAACAGAAAACTAATTTGAAACAACCAATTAGAATATATATAGCTTGATACTAGACCAGCAATAATTAGAACTCTCAGACCGGTAGTAAATTGCCCTCTGTCACAAGGTTATCATGAACAATGCTCCAAGATGGCTTCCACATTACCAGGCTAAGTTATGCCTGAAACTCTTGTTCTTTGGCTTCCACTAAGCCCTTTCTGCCCCCATAGTGCCTTTTCTAGGACAAGTCTTGTTACTTAGCTTCACAACATAACAGACACAGTTACAGCAAATTCTAATTCTGACCCATTCAAGGTTTCTCTTCTTAGTGCCAGAAGTCTTAATAATACATTGCCTGACCTTAGGGCTCTTGTACAACTTGAACACATCCATGCCTGTATTGTAATTGAGACTTGGTTTTACTGTAAACATAGTATTTGCCTCCTTAAATGAGTTTAAGGCTTACCTTGCATTCATTCGTGAGGGTACTTGTGGAGAAGTTTCTGTATTTGTCATAGATTGTATTACTTCTAGGAAGATTCCCTGAGACCTACAGACTGAACTTACTGAACCCCAGCTTGCCTTTAACAAGACAAATTATCATATTATAGCCTGCTATGAGAAAATGTCCATCTTCAAAACATCACAGGAAATCCCTAAAGGAACTATTCTTAAGAAAAACATGCCTTTACATTGGGAGTTTTCAGGTATCTCTAGATTAAATGGTGTACCTGCACCTTTAAAGCCCTAGCATACTCAAAAGATTCCAAGACCTAATAAATGACAATTCTGTACAACAAATAGGTAACCATCCCACCAGGGGTTGGAACATTCTGAACCTAGTCCTTACTAGCAGGGTCCCCAAGTGTACCATGTTTACATAATCTCTTTCTCTGGTCAAATCAAACCACAAATTAGTAACCTTCTCTTTTAACGTTACAAATTCCATTATTGTAAAATATTCTGAATTTAAAGACTTTAAACATACAAACCTACTTAAAATTTATGATGAGCTCTGTACATTGTCAGAATTTCATCAGTCCGATGTATCTTCAATTATCACTTACGCAAATGAGTTTTGCTGTCACCTACATAATAGCAAATTCAGAGCTACCCAAAATAGGTTAGCAAGGAACTAAAAGCAACCATCAAGAAACTCAAAGTTAAACGTTAATTAAAACTATCAGAAGCCAAAGATAGCTATAGATCAAATTTTAACTATGTTAGGAAATTGGGGAATAACACCCAGCAATGTTATAGGTTCATAGGTTCATACTAGGCTATCTGCCCTAGGGCATTTATAAGCCTAGCCAGAATGTGTTTGGCTTTCACCACCCATTTTAAATTTATTTTGCTATGCCCTTTTTCGAGGTTAGTATACTGTGCCTCTGTCTAACAGTGACACAGAAGTGATACCCGGGGTAAACCTTCGATCTCCCATCCACTCATCAAGATTCCTCTTGAAGAGAGTCAATGAGGGACTCTGCCTAACCTGGACTGGGATTTTATTCCAGAGTGAAGGGAGCCTCTGGGTTATGAATCTGTCCCTCCAGCATGTCCTATTTATTTCAGTGCTGAGGTTCAAGTCTCGAGCGTAGCTCGATGGGATTTGGATTTTCTGAGGTGCAGCATGTCCATTAATTCCGGGTTGGACATGGCTTTATACGTCTGGCACAGATCGCCTCTGAACAGGCAGTATGCCACTGAGTAGAGCTGGAGTTTCTTTAACCGGGCAGCATATGGCATCTGTTTGAGCCCTTTGATTCTCTTGGTGAGGTACTTTTGGGGTCTTTCCAGTTGCTGCAGGTGTCTGGTAAGGTACATCCCAAAAGGGGCATTGTACTCAATTATGGGCCTAATGAGGGATGAGTAAAGAGGCACGATGACCTCCCCTGATCTAGATGTGAATCCCTTCATGATTAGGTGGGCTATATAAAATGTTTTTCTAACCACTTTGGCCACGTGGTTCTCAAATGAGAGATTGCTATCAACTTGGGTCCCCAGGTCCCTAATTACTTCTTCTGTACTTAATGGATTACCACCTATGTGATAATTTGTGGGCACTTTGTTTTTGCCAAAGGGGATGACTATACACTTTTTGGCATTTAGCTTGACGCCATGGCTCTGGCACCAGTTGTCTGTTTCTATGAGGCCCTTTCGGAGGATGCTTGTGTCGGCTGGAGAGTCGATTATGGCACCCAGTTTGCAGTCATCTGCGAACTTGGTCAGCCACAGTCCTTCCGTGTTGGCCTGTACCTCCGAGAAATATATACCGAACAAGAGAGGTCCCAGGACTGAGCCTTGTGGGACATCACTTGTAACTGGTTTGGAGTCTGACATGGCTCCAGCAATTCTAACCATGTGGGTTCTGTCCTTGAGCCAGTTTGCAATCCATCTAGTGACATAGGGGTTTATATTTAAGCTGGTGAGCTTATCTATAATGCCCGAGTGGGGTATTGTATTGAAGGCTTTTGCGAGGTCCAGGTAGGCTGTGTGGACCACCTTCCCTCGTCAATGGCCTTGGTGACTGTTTCAAAGAAATCAACCAGGTTTAAGAGGCAGGATCTGCCCTTAACAAAGCCGAACTGGGTAGGATCCAGTGTCTGTAGGTCCCCAATATCTTTATTTATGAGTTCCATGATGATCCTTTCCATAGCTTTGCAGACCAAGCTAGTCAGGCTTATGGGGCGATAGTTTCCAGGATCCGTTGAGGCACCACCTTTATGGAGAGGGACCACTGTTGCTGTACGCCACTCTTTGGGCACATATCCTGTAGTAAGGCTGAGATTGAACAGTAGTTTTATATTTGGGTTTAGCTCTTCTTGGAGTTCATGTAGGACGCAGCCCGGGATACTGTCTGATCCCATTGATGCTGTGTTTTTTGTTTTGGAGAGGGCGGCTCTTACCTGAGCATCTGAGATGTCAGGGGGGCAGCATTCTGCTGGGATAGATATTTGCCCTTTTGGTGGGGAGGGGGGGGAGAAGTTTGTGCTGAACCTGTCAGCTAGGATGTTGGCAATGTCTGTGGGTTCAGTGTATTTTTTGTCATTTTGGACTAATTCTGAGCATATCTGGGAATTACCACCCAGGTTCCCAACATAACTAAAGAAAGCCTTGTGATTATCCTTAGTGTCCTGTGCAATTTTTCTCTTGAAGCTGGCCTTAGACAATTTTATGAGTGCCCGTAGTTTTTTGCTAATACTGATCAGTGATGCCTTCCCTTTTTGGGATTTTGCTCTATCATTTAGTAGCTTCCTCCTTCTATTGTATAGTTTGTTTATGGCTGGGGTCCACCAGACAGGACGTCTGCCTTTGGAGGATTGGGTCTTGGTTTTATTTGGGATCACATGATCCATGCATTCCTGAAGGTGTTCATAGAATGCATTTATAAAGGATTCTGCGGTCTGGGCCGTAATTTCCACAGGCCCGGGGGCTTTGAAGGATTCCACCTTGGTTTTAAGGAGTGTGAAATTTGCTTTAGAGAAGTTTTTCACTGTGGTTTTCTGGGCAGGGGGTGGGGTCGGGATGTGAATATCCAATGAGATTAGTTTATGGTCTGATCTTACCAGTGAGAGATACACTTCTGGTCTGGATCATAGAGTCCCCATGTTGGTGATGATCAGGTCCAGTATGTTTTCACCTCTTGTGGGAGTGGTAACAAGTTGTTCCATAGCATTTGAGTTTATAAATTCTAGGAACCTTTGGGCTAGGGTGTTTGAGCTAGAGTAATGCTCCCAGTCTATGTTTGGGTAGTTGAAGTCGCCCAATATAATGGTGTTTGGAGAGACCTTCATATTTTCCAGTGTTCTCAGAAAGGCCGAGTGGGGTTCCTGGGTTTGGGAGGGTGGTCTGTAGCAGGCTATAAACTGGAAGGCAGTTTTACCCACTGTTAGTTGCACATGGATAGTCTCTGATGCTTCATGCTTTCCCACCAACCTGGAGGTGTGGGTATCTTTGATGAATATCGATACTCCCCCTCCTTTTGTGGTTCAGTCCAAGTTTTGGGGCCGAAAAGCATGGTATGAGGTATAACCTGGTAGTGCTGGGGTGCTCTCGGGAGCCCTGAACCAGGTTTCTGTTACTGCACAGTTATCGATGTTCTCCATGCTAAGGAGAGTTTCGAGTGCGTGCATCTTGAGGTTTAGACATCTGGCATTGAGTAGCATTACTCTTAGTTTCTTATCCCTTGTGATACCTATGGAGGTGGGTTTGTCTTTTGAGCCTTGCCTAAAAAAGGCACTATGGGGGTAGCAAGAGCCTTTGCCAATATCCAAAAGCCCAGGGGTGACAGGTGCAAGCCATCCCTAGCGAAGCATCGTGGCTTGTCGAGCATATCATCCCAAGCTGACAGGCATTGGATCCCCTTTGAATGACACCAGTACTTAAGCCAATTGTTGAAATTGATCATCTTGTCTTCATATTGTGGCATCATTCTTGGTGAGGGTAAGATGCTACTCCAGGTCAGGGTCATACCGGCCTGGGCTACATGCTCAGAGAGCTCCTTTATGTCTCTTTTCATGTAGTCCAGGGAGGTACATCTCAAGTCATTCACACCAGCATGGACAATGACTGAGTCATATTTGTACTTGCCTTGGAGTGACCTGAGTGCTTGTGTTATGTGGCGGATCCTAGCGCCTGACAGGCTGCTCACCGTGACCCTCTCCTTGTTCAGCCTGGTGAGCGGAACGTCAGTGTGCCTGATGATAGAGTCACCTATTACAAGTGTATCAGGTGTGTTGTTTAGTCTTAAGGGCTGTGACTGTTCGGCACACTGGCTTTGTGAGATATGTGTTGCACGTGTTTTGTTTTGGGGTAGCGGTTGCTTGGGTGTCTGCTTTGGAGGTCTCTGCTGCTTAGGCAGATCTTTATTTAGAGCCTCCGAGTATGTTTTTGTGTGATTATGTGTTTGGTTTGCTGTCGTGGTAGGTCTATGTGAGACTGGAATTGTAGTGAGTGTGGTTTCCTTCTCCTCCTGACTGGTTATGCCAGTACTGAGTTGAGAGAGCTTAGCCTCCAGTTTGGCTATATGGCTGCATCTCTCACATATGTTGGAATTTGTTGGGAGGAGGAGAGGGTTGTCTGTGTACATGAGGTAGTTGTAACATTGCCTCAAGATTCCCAGATTCACCAGCTGGACCAGAGAGGAGATTGACAACTGACCTTTGGACATGCTAGAATAATATTGGGAATTCCTTAATAATTGAAAACAAGGGCCAGTGGGGAGTGAGGGTGTAGTGCTTTTAATTTTTAGTGCTGACTTATATAATTGCTTTAGCGCGCAAGTGCCAGGTAACTTAAGTGCAATGTGTTACAGGTAACTTAAATGCAAAAACGACAAACATTAACTTTCTTTCAAGTGAAACAAGAAAATAAGTACAGTAAGCAATGCAGATATCACTAGTGATCCACAGAAGAGCTGAGAAGCCGCGTATTAGGTGGAATTAGCATTCCAGGGAAATAACAAGCAAACAAACAACAAGCATATAAACAAAACTAGATTCAGCAGGCCTGGATCTAGTCTATGCTACAGCAAACAAGGTGTACCAATTTCAGTAAGATACAGTTCAAATATTCAGGCACTATAAACCTTTAACCAGAAATTCCCAGCTCAGAAGGGCAGAGTCCAGCCTCCTCTCTCACAAGAGTGCAGACCACGAACCTTCTTAATATAAAATAACTGGCCTAAAGCCCAAGTGCCTAAACCAGAACTAATACACTTTAAGAATAACAGACACTGGGCTCTCAATCAGCAGTTCCCAACTTAGAAGGATGAAAGCTACCTGTCCTGCCACCACAGTGCATGCCACAAACCTTCCTAATGTAAAACAACTGGTCTGAAGCCCAAGTGCTTAATCCAAAAGACTTAGAATGATAGCTACACTTTAATCAAGTTACTACCAAGCAGTAATAAATACAATTGAATACTTTAGAGAATGCCTGGATTAGTGCTCAAGTTACACAAACAAAGCAAGATCCAGCAGGCCCGAATCCAGTATATACCACAGCAAACAAGGCGCACCAACTTAAGTAAGAAGCAGTTCAGATATGCATGCACTATAAGCCTTTAACCAGAAATTCCCAGCTCAGAAGGGCAGAGTCCAGCCTCTCCTACAACAAGAGTGCAGACCACAAACCCTCTTAATGTAAAATAACTGGCCTGAAAGCCCAAGTGCTTAAACCAGAATTAATACACTTTTAGAATAACAGACACTGAGACCTCAATCAGCAGTTCCCAACCTAGAAGGATGTAAGCTACCTGTTCTGCCACTACAGTGCAGACCACAAACCCTCTCAGTGCAAAACAACTGGTCCGAAATCCAAGTGTTTAAACCAAAAGGCTTAGAATGAGTTACACCAAGCAGTAATAAATACAACTGAGTACTTTTAAGATGATGCAAAAGTAAAATAAAGTAGGTAGAAACACAAGTACAGTAAAAGCAGATGAAATTCTTTTTTTTTTTTTTTCTGAACAAGTGCTGAGATCAAAGAAACAGATTTGAGTGCTGAAACTAGAAAACTGGCTAGTTATAAGAAAAAAACTAAGCTAGAAGGCTTCCCTCCAACACAGAAGGGCTTGGGGGCTCAGAAGCCTACAAATAGTCTATACCACTTAACAGGAAAGGCAGGAAACAAGCTTAAATTTTTTTTTCTGTTTCCCAGATGCTCTCTTTGTACACAGTAGGAGTGCCTGAAATCAGAATATGATCTCACTGCACTCAGTTGAGTGAGCAAATGAGATGGGCCCCGAAGGAGTATCCAAACACAAATTTACAAGAGGGGCGGGCAGTATCAAGGCCACTAAGATTAACACCAAAACAAAACAGGGAGGGTGGGTGGGACTAACTGAAGAGCAGAGTCAAAACTTCCAGTTCAGTTAATATTCCTGCAACACACAGTTAAAATCAATTTAAATACTGTATTTTTTGAAAAAAAGTGCAGATAAAGGTACTTAAATTCTCTTATACGTCCAGTTGAATACAGCAAGTTCTTAGCCGGCCAAAGCTGAGGTTTTTAAGCAGAAAATATTTCACACTGTACCACTTAAATAGGCAAGGACAGGAAATCAAAGAATGTGGCTACCCCCACACCTGTAATTACTAGCAAATA
This sequence comes from Protopterus annectens, assembly GCF_019279795.1. Classification (NCBI taxonomy): domain Eukaryota; kingdom Metazoa; phylum Chordata; order Ceratodontiformes; family Protopteridae; genus Protopterus; species Protopterus annectens. Next base: position 93,674,306 of record NC_056738.1, on the reverse strand, counting down.
ACAAAATTCAGCAAACACTGACTAACTTCCAGTTCAGTTAATATTCCTGCAACACACAGTTAAAATCAATTTAAATACTGTATTTTTTGAAAAAAGTGCAGATAAAGATACTTAAATTCTCTTATATGTCCAGTTGAATACAGCAAGTTCTTAGCCGGCCAAAGCTGAGGTTTTTAAGCAGAAAATATTTCACACTGTACCACTTAAATAGGCAAGGACAGGAAATCAAAGAATGTGGCTACCCCCACACCTGTAATTACTAGCAAATAACAAAATTCAGCAAACACTGACTAACTTCCAGTTCAGTTAATATTCCTGCAACACACAGTTAAAATCAATTTAAATACTGTATTTTTTTGAAAAAAGTGCAGATAAAGGTACTTAAATTCTCTTATACGTCCAGTTGAATACAGCAAGTTCTTAGCCGCCAAAGCTGAGGTTTTTAAGCAGAAAATATTTCACACTGTACCACTTAAATAGGCAAGGACAGGAAATCAAAGAATGTGGCTACCCCCACACCTGTAATTACTAGCAAATAACAAAATTCAGCAAACACTGACTAACTTCCAGTTCAGTTAATATTCCTGCAACACACAGTTAAAATCAATTTAAATACTGTATTTTTTGAAAAAAGTGCAGATAAAGGTACTTAAATTCTCTTATACGTCCAGTTGAATACAGCAAGTTCTTAGCCGGCCAAAGCTGAGGTTTTTAAGCAGAAAATATTTCACACTGTACCACTTAAATAGGCAAGGACAGGAAATCAAAGAATGTGGCTACCCCCACACCTGTAATTACTAGCAAATAACAAAATTCAGCAAACACTGACTAACTTCCAGTTCAGTTAATATTCCTGCAACACACAGTTAAAATCAATTTAAATACTGTATTTTTTGAAAAAAAGTGCTGATAAAGGTACTTAAATTCTCTTATATGTCCAGTTGAATACAGCAAGTTCTTAGCCAGCCAAAGCTGAGGTTTTAAGCAGAAAATATCTCACACTGTACCAATTAAATAGGCAAGGACAGGAAATCAAAGAATGTGGCTACCGCCACACCTGTAATTACTAGCAAATAACAAAATTCAGCAAACACTGACTAACTTCCAGTTCAGTTAATATTCCTGCAACACACAGTTAAAATCAATTTAAATACTGTATTCTTTGAAAAAAAGTGCAGATAAAGGTACTTAAATTCTCTTATACGTCCAGTTGAATACAGCAAGTTCTTAGCCAGCCAAAGCTGAGGTTTTTAAGCAGAAAATATTTCACACTGTACCACTTAAATAGGCAAGGACAGGAAATCAAAGAATGTGGCTACCCCACACCTGTAATTACTAGCAAATAACAAAATTCAGCAAACACTGACTAACTTCCAGTTCAGTTAATATTCCTGCAACACACAGTTAAAATCAATTTAAATACTGTATTTTTTTGAAAAAAGTGCAGATAAAGGTACTTAAATTCTCTTATACGTCCAGTTGAATACAGCAAGTTCTTAGCCGGCCAAAGCTGAGGTTTTTAAGCAGAAAATATTTCACACTGTACCACTTAAATAGGCAAGGACAGGAAATCAAAGAATGTGGCTACCCCCACACCTGTAATTACTAGCAAATAACAAAATTCAGCAAACACTGACTAACTTCCAGTTCACTTAATATTCCTGCAACACACAGTTAAAATCAATTTAAATACTGTATTTTTTTGAAAAAGTGCAGATAAAGATACTTAATTCTCTTATACGTCCACTTGAATACAGCAAGTTCTTAGCCAGCCAAAGCTGAGGTTTTTAAGCAGAAAATATTTCACACTGTACCACTTAAATAGGCAAGGACAGGAAATCAAAGAATGTGGATACCCCCACACCTGTAATTACTAGCAAATAACAAAATTCAGCAAACACTGACTAACTTCCAGTTCAGTTAATATTCCTGCAACACACAGTTAAAATCAATTTAAATACTGTATTTTTAAAAAAAAAAGTGCAGATAAAGGTACTTAAATTCTCTTATACGTCCAGTTGACTACAGCAAGTTCTTTGCTGGCCAAAGCTGAGGATTTTAAGCAGAAAATATTTCACACTGTACCACTTAAATAGGCAAGGATAGGAAATCAAAGAATGTGGATACCCCCACACCTGTAATTACTAGCAAATAACAACATTCAGCAAACACTGACTAACTTCCAGTTCAGTTAATATTCCTGCAACACACAGTTAAAATCAATTTAAATACTGTATTTTTTGAAAAAAAGTACAGATAAAGGTACTTAAATTCTCTTATACGTCCAGTTGAATACAGCAAGTTCTTAGCCGGCCAAAGCTGAGGTTTTTAAGCAGAAAATATTTCACACTGTACCACTTAAATAGGCAAGGACAGGAAATCAAAGAATGTGGCTACCCCCACACCTGTAATTACTAGCAAATAACAAAATTCAGCAAACACTGACTAACTTCCAGTTCAGTTAATATTCCTGCAACACACAGTTAAAATCAATTTAAATACTGTATTTTTTTGAAAATAAAGTGCAGATAAAGGTACTTAAATTCTCTTATATGTCCAGTTGAATACAGCAAGTTCTTAGCCAGCCAAAACTGAGGTTTTTAAGCAGAAAATATCTCACACTGTACCAATTAAATAGGCAAGGACAGGAAATCAAAGAATGTGGCTACCTCCACACCTGTAATTACTAGCAAATAACAAAATTCAGCAAACACTGACTAACTTCCAGTTCAGTTAATATTCCTGCAACACACAGTTAAAATCAATTTAAATACTGTATTTTTTTGAAAAAAAAGTGCAGATAAAGGTACTTAAATTCTCTTATACGTCCAGTTGAATACAGCAAGTTCTTAGCCAGCCAAAGCTGAGGTTTTAAGCAGAAAATATTTCACACTGTACCACTTAAATAGGCAAGGACAGGAAATCAAAGAATGTGGCTACCCCCACACCTGTAATTACTAGCAAATAACAAAATTCAGCAAACACTGACTAACTTCCAGTTCAGTTAATATTCCTGCAACACACAGTTAAAATCAATTTAAATACTGTATTTTTTGAAAAAAAGTGCAGATAAAGGTACTTAAATTCTCTTATACGTCCAGTTGAATACAGCAAGTTCTTAGCCGGCCAAAACTGAGGTTTTTAAGCAGAAAATATTTCACACTGTACCACTTAAATAGGCAAGGACAGGAAATCAAAGAATGTGGCTACCCCCACACCTGTAATTACTAGCAAATAACAAAATTCAGCAAACACTGACTAACTTCCAGTTCAGTTAATATTCCTGCAACACACAGTTAAAATCAATTTAAATACTGTATTTTTTTGAAAAAACTGCAGATAAAGATACTTAAATTCTCTTATACGTCCAGTTGAATACAGCAAGTTCTTAGCCAGCCAAAGCTGAGGTTTTTAAGCAGAAAATATTTCACACTGTACCACTTAAATAGGCAAGGACAGGAAATCAAAGAATGTGGATACCCCCACACCTGTAATTACTAGCAAATAACAAAATTCAGCAAACACTGACTAACTTCCAGTTCAGTTAATATTCCTGCAACACACAGTTAAAATCAATTTAAATACTGTATTTAAAAAAAAAAAGTGCAGATAAAGGTACTTAAATTCTCTTATACGTCCAGTTGAATACAGCAAGTTCTTAGCCGGCCAAAGCTGAGGTTTTTAAGCAGAAAATATTTCACACTGTACCACTTAAATAGGCAAGGACAGGAAATCAAAGAATGTGGCTACCCCACACCTGTAATTACTAGCAAATAACAAAATTCAGCAAACACTGACTAACTTCCAGTTCAGTTAATATTCCTGCTACACACAGTTAAAATCAATTTAAATACTGTATTTTTTGAAAAAAAAAGTGCAGATAAAGGTACTTAAATTCTCTTATACGTCCAGTTGAATACAGCAAGTTCTTAGCCGGCCAAAGCTGAGGTTTTAAGCAGAAAATATTTCACACTGTACCACTTAAATAGGCAAGGACAGGAAATCAAAGAATGTGGCTACCCCCACACCTGTAATTACTAGCAAATAACAAAATTCAGCAAACACTGACTAACTTCCAGTTCAGTTAATATTCCTGCAACACACAGTTAAAATCAATTTAAATACTGTATTTAAAAAAGTGCAGATAAAGGTACTTAAATTCTCTTATATGTCCAGTTGAATACAGCAAGTTCTTAGCCGGCCAAAGCTGATGATTTTAACCAGAAAATATTTCACACTGTACCACTTAAATAGGCAAGGACAGGAAATCAAAGAATGTGGCTACCCCCACACCTGTAATTACTAGCAAATAACAACATTCAGCAAACACTGACTAACTTCCAGTTCAGTTAATATTCCTGCAACACACAGTTAAAATCAATTTAAATACTGTATTTTTTGAAAAAAAAGTGCAGATAAAGGTACTTAAATTCTCTTATACGTCCAGTTGAATACAGCAAGTTCTTAGCTGGCCAAAGCTGAGGATTTTAAGCAGAAAATATTTCACACTGTACCACTTAAATAGGCAAGGACAGGAAATCAAAGAATGTGGCTACCCCACACCTATAATTACTAGCAAATAAAATTCAGCAAACACTGACTAACTTCCAGTTCAGTTAATATTCCTGCAACACACAGTTAAAATCAATTTAAATACTGTATTTTTTTGAAAAAAAGTGCAGATAAAGGTACTTAAATTCTCTTATACGTCCAGTTGAATACAGCAAGTTCTTAGCCGGCCAAAGCTGAGGTTTTTAAGCAGAAAATATTTCACACTGTACCACTTAAATAGGCAAGGACAGGAAATCAAAGGATGTGGCTACCCCCATACCTGTAATTACTAGCAAATAAAATTCAGCAAACACTGACTAACTTCCAGTTCAGTTAATATTCCTGCAACACACAGTTAAAATCAATTTAAATACTGTATTTCTTTGAAAAAAAGTGCAGATAAAGGTACTTAAATTCTCTTATACGTCCAGTTGAATACAGCAAGTTCTTAGCCGGCCAAAGCTGAGGATTTTAAGCAGAAAATATTTCACACTGTACTATTTAAATAGGCAAGGAGAGGAAATCAAAGAATGTGGCTACCCCCACACCTGTAATTACTAGCAAATAACAAAATTCTAATCCTACTCGGCATTACCTATGCTGAGCCTAAAGAGATAGCTAACAGTTTACTGCAGAAAGTCATTGAAAGTCATAAATTCCTCAGTCCCATACACTCCACTAATGTCATGGAACACGTCCTGACTCTGCTATCAAAATAATAAGGGTTTATATTACTACATTGAAAGCTATTTCCGTCGAACACCTCTCCATCTACACCAAACCATTGAAATTCACTTCAGAGAATCACAGAATTTTTCCCAGGGTAAGGAAAGAGTTGGCCAACTCCATAACTTTGCCTTTTTCCCCACTGTAGTGCGATCTCAGAGTTGGTTTATATAGTTAGTGGGGTGTGGGGACACAGCCCCCTATATTGGGGGAAGTGGGGGCAAAGCCCCGTACTTGGGTGGGTTTGATTTAGTACAGTGTGTGTTCCGTTGTGCTAAGTGGCAATTGTGTCATTTTCCTGGGAAGTGAATTTTGATGGTTTCATGTTGATGGAGAGGTGTTCGATGGAAATATCTTTTGATGAAATAATATAAACCCAACAAAAATACATCTTTCATGGGCTCAGACAATTTACCTGGATGTCTAATAAATAGCACCCTCTCAATTTTAACTTGAGCAAAAGAAAGGCAAGGCATTTATTTTCTTTTTAAACTGTAACCTCTTATAGTTTGTACCAAACATGCAGCTTTAAACTGCTTTAGTCCTGCCCACAAATACAATATGTGCAATCACTTTTGTCGATTAAATCCCCTAACAATTTGTATCCAACATTTTGTATCCAAGGTGGCTACTCCCCTTCACCCCTGAGCTACAGGGTATGTCCCTGAGATGTGGAAAACAGCTGTTATAATGTTTCTTCACAAATGGGCACTACAATAGACTACAGGAGCTGCACACCCAGAATACTAACTAGCATACTTTGCAAGTGCAAGGGATGTGTTATCTTTGATTTCATCAACTGAGATATTCAAAACTTCATACAAGTTATCCTACAACAGTTTGGTTTTGTCAAGGGTAGGACATGTCTACTTAATTTAGCGACAGTTGACAGGGGCCGTTCAGTCCATACTACATACCTGGATCTAGCCAAGACTTTTGACACTATACCTCATGCTGGCATTGTAAATAAGCTAAAAAAACTCAAGGTAGACTCATACATGGTTAGACAGATTGCAAACTGGATAAAAGCTGGAACCCACTTAATTAAGGTGATAGGCACCACTTCAGAAAGTAAGAACATGACTAGTAGAGTACCCCAATGATCAGGACTGGGATTCCTATTTATTGGCATATACTTTTTTGACCACCATGCCATAAACCCAGGCAGTTTGCAATATGAGTAATGAGGTAAAGGTAGTAGCCTAGGGAACTAAAAAATAGCCACATTTGTTGATTGTTTGGATAAAGGAAGGAGACCGTTTGTAGTATTGCACTGCTTTTATTTACATTAATTGGGCAAACTGTCAACATATAGGTTTTATCAATTGTTTTTCTGTTATGTTCTTCATTTCTAGTATCTTTCCTACTGCTTATGCGCTTCTCCTCTGCATATTTTCTTTTCTGTTTTTACTTATTCTTCTCATATAGTATAGTTATGTTACATTAATTTATTTACTTGATCAGCAGCACAATTCATAGTACATAATATATGTTTTGTATTAGCACTTTTGCAACAAGTTTATATTTTGTACTATCATCATATTAATGATTTTGCTAAAAAGTTCTTAACACTTATCACGTCTCCATTTTGTATATATTGATTTGCCTTTAGGACCAGGTCATGGTTAAAAAAGGGTCATTGGACCACTTCATTTACCCAGTTAACAACAGAATGAATGAATAAATTGAACACAGTGGTGTGGGAGTGTATTCCCTACATAAGATCCACAAAACAGTATTGTTTTGTGACATGCTGCATGGTTCCCATAGTATGGGTGATTGCTATTGTGTTGTGATGAAGCATGTGAGGGATTTGTGGTGTGGTTACAGGCTTATTTATCTACAGGAACATTGTATATATGAGAGGACAAGAAATGGGTTACACATGATATTAAAGTTCACCATAATTTAGAACACAATTGAAAAAATACATTTGCCACAATCATAATTGTGCTTTATCCAAACCATCAACACGTAGGCCAGTGCAGACATTAAACTAGAGGGCGTATAGTCCAGCTATAGGCAGCTGTCTATGTCAGTGCAAGTTGCATTGCAATAGATTTCTTGTGTGTATAGTTCTGTGCTGATGGAAACTGCGCAACATAGCATTGATCATCATAGTAACTCAACACATGTTGAAAACTCTACAGGGCATAATACTAAATGACTTATACCTTCTAATAGACATACAGGCTGGCTCATTTCTGACATATGGATTTTAGAGCGAATGAAAGATGCAAAACATGTGCCGGTGAAGTGAAGATGTAGTGATTTTAATATGTAAAATCAAAGAGCTTGAGAAATTAATGGTAAACTGAATGGCAGAGTTGAGGATTCAACAATATTCCATAATATTTAAAAGTAAAAATTGTTTCAATTTCTGTTCATTTTGGTGCTGGGATATGCCTTTTGGTTGGCACATTAAATACCATTTTTGATTGCAAATAGCATAACTTTAGTTTTGCAACAATTCAAATCAATTGGTTGCTTCTTCGCTGCAGTTTAATAGTAACTTGCCATTTAATGGTGGGTCCTTGTATAACGCCAACAATAATGAAGAAAGATGACAAAAAATACTTTTGCCACGAAGTTGTAGTTTGTTAATACCTGTGTAATCTTGCTTTGACATTAGTAATGTCTGGGAAAGTCCCATATGTGAGCATACAAAGATTAGTCTGTTACAGTACAGAGTATAACTCTCTTAGTACAGCTGTGAGAGTGCTTTAGCCTTGTTTAAACCATATTATTCTGAGCACAGAAGACCACTTTTATTGAGGTTTACATGATTTGGTGACAGCTGATGGATTAAAGAATTTTGAAAGGGGTGACAAAAGAAGCTTTGTGGTTCTCACTGTATAACACTGAGAATAGGTGTGCAACAGTCATTTCTTCAGAGTGCAGGGAAAACCCTTGTTAACAAGAGAATATTAAAAATAGCATTGAGTTGACATATCATACTTCAGACCTTTACAAATTTAGAATGCAGACCATTATCGGCTAGGGATCTAAGGGAAGTTATGAGTAGCTTTTCTATCTCTCTCTCTCTCTCTTAGAGTGGCTGGAAAAGAAGAATGATGCAGGAGAATCTCAGAGAATGGAGCAAATGAAACTGAATTAAGGTCAGAGGGAGTCAGAAGAGTGGCGTGGAAGTGGAAGGAGAAGTGAAGAGACTGCTGAATGTATTGACAATGTTAGATAGTTCAGCACTTAGTAAGCTATTAGCTTTGATGGGTGGCACTGCAAGTGAGCTAGTCCTACTAGATATTTTGTTTGCATTGTTCCAGAACTCATGAGATTATTTAAATGCTGAATGCTTTTTTTTCTCTGAAGTTTGTGAGATGTTAGTTATTGGCAAATTTTCTGCAGTAAATTCTGTAGAATGTATTTAGCTGGTAGAAATGTGTGTGTGTATATATATATATATATATATATATATATATATATATATATATATATATATATATATATATATATATATATATATATGTATATATATATATATGTTTATTTTTTGTTTGTAGTTTGATCTCTTAATTTACTTCATTTCTCAAATCTTTGTTAGATTTGAAAACAGTCTGTCCTTGGGGTAAGGCACTGCTCTATGGTTAGGACAAATTTTAAAGGAATGTTCTCATACTTTTGAGTGCAAATGAAAAATAGTGCAAGCATTCACCATCCAGTCATGATGTACACACAGCTCTGAAATAGCAAGGCGTCATGCAGTACTTCTGTAATGTGAATGTAAAAAATGGTGGAGAACACCAGCAACAACTGCAACAGCTGGACCTGCATAACTAAACATGAAATTCAGTAAGATGACAACTTTATTAAGCATTTTTCTGATTTAAGAAAAGTGCTTAACAATGTATTGCAACACATCTCTCAGCACCAATAAGCTACATTTTTGTGTTAAAACATTAACAGCTGCTAGTGCCAGGCACTAGAGAACTACAACCAGAAGCTAAAAGACTTTTAAAATGTGTTAATATACCTCAATGCCACACAAACCTGTAGCAGAATAAAATGTCAGTCTAATAGCTTTTAAAGCTGTTTATCATCAGGGGAACACTTAGCTTCTGGATAATGTCTGTGTGACAGTGTTAGTTGTTTTATGGCTTTCCAAGCAGAAAAATTCTTTATGCTCCTCCACTTTTTTATGTAACTAGTTGAACATCAGGGCAGCTAAAGCTTCATATACTACAATGAATCATGATTAGATCTCTTCAGTCATAACTTAGTTGGACACTTATGTATTATCGCAACCAGATTTTCGCGTTTGAGAAATGCACATACCACCACAGATAGGAGTGCATAAAACAATTGAAACTGTGTTTGTAAGGTTTACTACTGCCCAAAAACTTTTCATTGCTTTTTGGAGTGGAAAGGAGTCTGTTCCTGGTATCCATGCATTACACATGCACGCTACAGTTTTTATGGGTGCTATCATACTATCGTTTGGATTACTTTGAATTTGTAGAAGGAATTATTCAGAGAAGTAAAACACAGACAATGAGAAATTGTTTTAGCTACACCTGCTTACTTTTAACTATTCTTGTATTTACAATGTGTCAGAAAAATGAAGGTGAGCAAAACCATCAGTACTGTGTCTGTGTTTGCCTTATCTGAAGGATTCCTTCCACACAGTGAAAAGAATCCATTTGTCAGAATGACAGCAGCCATAACAATTCAAGCATGCGTGTGTGATGCATGCAAAAAACAGAAAGAGGGTTTTCTTCAATGTTTGTGTTCCTGAAGGTAATCTAAGGTTATTCCACCCAATACAGAGTCTGAATACCACCTTGCGGTGTTTCATGGCCTTGTCTCTACCTAGGTATGCATATTTCGCAACCGTGAAAATCTGATTGCAAGAATACGTAAGTACACTTAGTTGTTACGTGTTATTTGTTATTAATATACGTGTTAAGACTCACTTTTTATGATTCTTTTTCTCTGCTCTTGAGTTTCTTTACATCCATGTCTTAAGCACATAACAGCTCGGCTATGATCAGAAATCCAATTGTAATCCACCCTATTATAGGAGAAATAAAATGCAGTGTTTTCTAGGAAATGTGGTGATACAGACAAATGGTCTGATGGCTAAAGGGATGATGCCATCTGTACCAAAATGTCCATCCAAATGGCAAACAACCTGGTGCTGTCAGAGATTAAATATGAATCAACACTCAGCAAAATGTGGTTGATCTGTACCTACTGACATAGAGCTATTGCATTTAGTGTGTATGATGCATAGCATACAACACAGTTTATGGGGGGAATCCAGTCCTCCCTGAAACAAAGGTATGCTTATGTTGGATATATTAAAGCCTGGAGCATTCCATAAATTCTTTAGTGACAGTGCTGGACAGTGACAGTGTTCTGTCCCAAAAGGCAGTCTCCTGAATTCTATATAAATTACCGACTATCATGCAGTGAAGCTGGGAACTACATCAGAAGGATTCTGTTATATAGTGCACTTCCCAAAAGTATTTGGTGCTGCACACTTTGCTGTCAACACCCCCCTCTGGTGGAGGTAATGAAAAGTATATTCACCAGAAAGGCTTGTATTCCCAGTAGTATCATAGAACAGCTGTCAACACAATACCTGCATATATGTATGATGCTCACATATATGCAGACTGCTCTTTATTTGGTGCCTGGTATATGGGTACTTATACAGGATTGTCAGGAACAGAAAATAACATTTTATTTATAGGTAGAAAGCATCATTGCATAGTTCAGACCTGCTTCCAAATTACAAGTGATACTCCCTGTCCACTGGAACACTAATGTATGATACTGATCAGATATCTGAGGGATGCAGTTAAGAGGTATATAAAAAAATGACAGAAGCTGACATGGATGGTGAGTGACCATGTGTTTGGTTTGCTAATGCCTTGATTTCATATCTGGATGCATCTGGAGTGACCTTTCATGTATAGTCAAGAAAACATCAAGTATGGTTACTGTGTGTGCCATGCTGCTGATATGAGCACATCTACACATGGGGCCCCTGTGTTATGGGTGTTAAAGGTCAACCAGCATAAATTAAAACCCCAAAAGGAGAACAATAGCAGAAAGATCATGATGGCATTCAAGAAGAAATTTCAGAGTAACAACATCAGTCCTCGGCAGAACAGCAGCCAAATTTGTCCAAGCACAAGCAACACAGTAACATCTGGTAGAAAGCTATGGGCCAGTGCATGCCATAATGGACAGAATAAGATGATGATGTCCACATTCTGACTATTGCACAGGTATGATAACTCAGGACTTGCATGTTATCAATAAGACACAGCCAGTTGATGGAAGCAGCAACATCAGTATGTTGGAAGAAGAAGCCCCACAATGTCCAGGAACAAGTCATGTGGTAACATCTGATTGATGACTGTGCTGCATGACATGCTTGCTGTGCCCACAGTGTATAGAGTATCATGATGTCCATGCTATTAGTGTTGCAGTGACATGATATTCACATGGCATGCTAAACAGTGCATGTCCTGACTACCTGTAACATCAGATATTATAATCATTTAAACCATTTCATATAATTTAGCTGTGGCACAGCCATCAACATATGGAGAAGTAACCAAGCACACACAGGATAAGAGAGCAACTTACATTTGCTTATACCACTAGGCATGCACCACTGGCCACATGAATGACATTCACATCTTTTTGCATGTGTCTCACATTGAGTAGCTGGTGATGTGTCACACATAGTATGGCCCAAACTAATAAAAGATCTGAGGTGTGATGCTGCTAGGGATCATCTGAATTACAGGAGTGGATAGGATGGGACTCACTGTATATGTGAGGGATATAGAAGTGCATGATCTTGGACCAGATATCAGGGTCTGGTTGTGCCATGGTGTGCATTTGATTGCTAATACTCCTGTAGGACTGGACATGATACAGTGAACCAGTGTTCCTATGTTCAACACAGACCTCTGCTGTGAATCTCCATAGTAATGTCTATACTCCTCAAGCCATGTCTGCATTGAACAGGTTGTGAATATCCATATCTGCAACAGCATGTACCAAGGCTGCTGGCTAGTATCATTGAAACTGAATGGTATGTGATATTTTGTGCAGGGCTACCATAATTTCTTGATGAGGGTTTTCTATACTCTCCTGAATGTCCCTTACCACCAGCTTTCAGCATCAGCTTGCCTTATGCGATACAACATTCAAAGTGATAATGCTGTCCACATTGAAATCCATGATGGTCATAGCTAAACACTCACTAGACTGTACCAGCATGTGGTATCCAAAGGCATCTCATCAAACCCAATTAACTCAGGGTCCTCAGGTTTCTCACTCCTCACAATCTCACTAGTCACCCATCACAGAAGAGACATTTTGATCTGTGGGGCCAGCACCATCTGTGATGTCTTAAAGTTCACCCAGCTGGATGTGCATGACAGAGACATACTACATTTCTGCAGAAGAGACCAGATACATTTCTGTACAATCCAGCAACATCATGCTAGCCATAACAATTGATATTCTATAAACAATGGAGCCACCACATGTATGTCTCATCTGTCTCCTGCATGCCACTAGTTATGGCCTTTGTATTTATGCCAAGCATGGCTGTGCACATCAGCAAAGCATGCTGAGACACATTGTCCTGATTATCAGACAGTGTGTTAGCCATGAAGTCGTTATCACTATAGACCACAGCAGTCGTCTGTAAAGTAATAGTGCCACACATCTGTAATATAGGCCACATCAGATAGTTGTAATGCATCAAAAATCTGTGATAAAGCTACATTTTAATGAATACTACAGTAATTATCACCATACACCACAATGAATGTACACGGCTTCTCAATTTTTTAAACATAACCTTTATTCAGGAAAAAAACAGGTCAAAAGAAACAAGTTACACTATCCAATTCCTGTGCAGTCATCATGTATGGTGCATTTTGATACTGCCTTGGAGGCACACTGTTCAACTAGAACTCACCGTCCCTTAATACAGACAGTGTCACCTATAACCAAGGCTTACAGTCCCTGAAGCCGCATTATTTCATCTTCATTTATTTGTTTAAAACCCATTATATATATCTCTGCCCTTCAGTTCTTATTATCTTAAAACACCTCTTAATTTCTTCTATAGTTTTCTTGTAATCCACTCCTCATACATTTTATATTCCTCTATATTTAGACCTTTTCATTAAACTATTAACATCCATACATACACATACCCCCCTTATAGCTCCTTCTCATCCTAGCCATGGCAGATTATTAATTATGTGTCTCTCTCTATTCACTACCACTCATCTTCTGTTAACCATACTTCCCTTTTATTTTTGAACTTTTCCAATCCCTTCCCCTCTATTTCCCTCTGTTCCTCTTTTGATATCCTGCCCATCATTTCTTTCATTTCCATCACTTTCTGTTTCTTTTTTTTTCTTCCATTTCTTTGTAATTTCTTTCTTCCTCACATTAAGTGGTGCTTCCATACCTTCCTGATGCCTTCATACTCCCATTTTGAATTCCTACACATCTGAAACTCCCTTTGCAACTTTCCCCAAGTTTTTAACCTATCCCCTACCTGCAACTGATCCAAAATGTTAATCAGGTTTTGCTTTCTCCCCCAAGTTCAGGTTGCTGTTTCTTATTATATTTCTTCCTTAGTTCTTCCCATGGGAATTATCCTCTCATTCTATTCATCCTCTCCAGCTTCCCCCCAACCTTATTAAGTTTTTGAAATTGTTTTGTCCATGCTAGAGTCAGTCTTTTCATTGGCTACTCCATGAGTAACTTTAATATATTTTTCCCCTCATATATTCCTTGTTCATTGCACATAATCATCTGTTTTCTGTCAGCCTTGTAATCAGTATCTGTTAGTTTTACCATGTTTGCTATGACACATGCCTGTATGTTTTCCTTTAAATCTAGTTCCCCAACCTTCTTTCTGCCATAATCCTCCCACACACTGCCTTAGGTCTCTCCCCATCCCAAATGTCATCCCTAAACAGCTGTTTCATTTTCTTCAATAGGTCAGACCTTGGTAAATCTCATGAAGCCTGTCCTGGATATGCAAATTGTGGGATTATACAGATATATAACACTTGAACCCTTTGGTCTAGATCCAGTTTCACTATCTTCCATCTCTCTGTTTGTTCCTTCACCTTAGAATATATACCTTCATATGAAATCCTAGTAAATTATTTTACTGTTCACCCTATTCTCAGCCTAAGTAGGTAATCTCCTTCCCTATCACACTTTTTATTTCTTCATCCATACTCCATCCTCACTTCCATTAATTAGCACTACTTTTGTTGTTTTTTTTTCTTTATTTACTTTGCATCCAGATTATTTCCCAACACCCTGTAACATGTCCCACAAAGAATTCCTATTCTCCCTATATTTGGTTAAGGTCAGCAATACCTCATCCTCAAAAAACTGAAGTCTCTGTATCGTTTTAATTATATCCTGCAATGTTAGAATTCTTTGTTTTCCTAGCTAATGGCTCTATGTATACAGTGAATAATAGCAGAGATTGGGGCATCCTTGTCTTCTTCCTATTTTAATATAAATGCCTTTTGACAACCTCACTGTAATCTTCCCTATAGCCTCAGCGTCATTGTAGGTATCTCTATTCAGCTATATACACCTAACAGGAAATCCACTTCTTTTGGCAGTCTTAAATAGATACATCCATCCAACACTATCAAAAGCCTTCTCAGCGGCTAAACAGATTAATGTCACTCCTTTCCTAGTTTAATGTGCATTTTGAATTCTTAACAGTGTTCTTATCAAACTATTTGTCTGTTGTCCAACTCCCAATCCACAAATCCAGTTTGATCTCTGTGAATCAATTTGCTATTTTCCTTATTATTTCCACTTGTATTAACATAAAGCATTTATAATCATGATTCAGCACTGCTACTGGTCTGTACATGGATGGACACAGAGGACCCTTCCCCTCCTTATGTATTACTGTGATAATCACCTGTTTCTACAACGCCAGGATTGTTCCCCCTTCTGAATATTATTAAAAAGATTTAATTACTTCTAAACTATCTCTTCTTTCTGTATCCCCAAAACTCAGTGGGTAGGCCATCTCCACCAAATGATTTCCCTTTCTCTATCTTATCCCACACGTTAATAATCTCTTTCTTTTTTATTGCCTGAATTAGTGTTTCCCATTTTTCCTCTGCCATTCTTCACAATTCTAGCCAAACCCAATCTCCCTAATATTTCTCCTTCTGAATTCCTGCTCTCTCCTCATTTTATATAGCCTTTGATAAGATTCCCTAAAGCTCCAAAAAGTGAGAAACGGACTGGTTCAGCAAAGCACGGGCTGTTTATTAAACGTAAGCGCTTTCGGCTAAGGTATTCCTCAGCCTTCTTCAGACTAAAACAGTGTATTAATCACAGCAAGACCTTATATATAAAATATGTGCTAATTAAAATTCAAATTCATTAACCACTTGGCTGGCTAAAAGCTTAGATTTTAAAGGGCTAATACCTGTTAACACAAGCAGTTATTTACTTTTCCACTCATTAAACAGTACAAAACAAAACAAAACAAGACAGCCTATATTTTCTAAATAAGCAACAAATAAACTTCGAGTTTATGAAGTATTTCAAACCTATCAAGTGTGTCAAATATTTAATCAATTATTTAATCAAACACACTAGACTAAAATACGCTAGACTAAAATACGGAACTCCTAAGAAAGTATGAAAATAAAAACAAGTTAAAAGTATATGTAAATATAAATAAATATAAATGTACATATGATATACCCAGTTTAACCAATACATAAGTCACTTGGTAATGGTGACATTTATATCAAATAACAAGGAACCAATTATTATAACCATTGTTGTATCTATGTACATGAAAAGTATATATATATATATATATATATATATATATATATATATATATATATATATTTATATACATATATATATATATATATATATGTATATGTATATTCCCTTCGTACATAATATACATAAAGATAATGATAATTACAATTGCAAACTCATCTCTTCAATGCTTTTAGTTTGAGAATGCTTTTTATAGAAACATACTCGTTTAAACCTGGGGGTACCTGTGCAAATGTTCTAATTTGCCAAAAAACCTCCTGTGCTTCCAACATTAGTTGCCATGGACCACCCCTAATGTGGGATTTAACCTGGTGAACAATGGAAAACAAAAAGGAATGCTCCGGATGTTCACAAGTGTGCTTTGTCAGTGCATTGGTCAAGTCCTTTCTCCCTATGGCATACAGGTGTTCGTAGATTCTTTTCTTTAATGACCTCTCTGTTTTGCTAATATAAAAGGAGGGACATTTCTTACACAAGGCCACATACGCTACTCCTTTAGTTTCACAATTGTACTTATCATTGATAAAATAAGTTCTACCATTAATGTTAGTTTTGTTACCAGGTAAAATATATTTGCACTGGGGGCACCTACCACATTTAGCCATACCCATACCATTCACTTTAGTTTTAATTGTGCTCTTTTCAACAAGGTTCTTTAAATTTACCCCTCATCTAAATGTGAATGTTGGACGATGTCCCACCACTTTAACCAATGCCTGGTCCTCCACTAGAATGTTCCAATTCTTATAAATAATGTCCCTAATTATGTGAAACTCTGTACAATATGTGAAGAGAAAATTAATAGGGAACATATTCCCTGTATTGGCCTTTTGTTTTACTTGTAATGTTCCCCCTCCCAAAAGGGGTCTAAAGTGCCCTGTTTCTCTTTTAATCTGTACTTCAAACATAATGTCTTTTACTAAAGAGTCTGGATACCTTCTCATGGAGAACATTTTACATAAGTTTTCACATTCACTAATAAAATCATGTCTTTCAGAAACCATTCTTGCTGCTCTGACAAATTGTCCTTTCACCACACTTCTCTTTTGGTGAAAGGGGTGGCTACTAGAAAAATGGAGATAAGAATTTGAATAAGTGGGCTTTCTGTAGATCATGGATTTAAATTTGTTATTATTCTTATCCTTACTTAATTTAACATCCAAGAAATTAATCTCATCTACCCCTACACTGTAAGTGAATTGAAGAAAATTAGACATTTTCGAAATGCTTTTAATAAATTCAGGTATCTCTTCTAGTTGCCCTTTCCAAAAGAAACATATGTCATCTTGATATCGAATGTACCAAGTGACATTTTGTTGATACATCTCATTTTGAAACAGCCATTCTCGTTCCCAGTATGCCAAAACACTGTTTGCAAAGCTACACCCGCAGGGAGACCCCATAGCTATTCCCATTTTTTGAAGAAAAAACTGGTCCTTAAATACCAAAAAGTTGTTTGATAACACCAAGTCCAAAAGAATTTCTACCAGATACATTTGCTCATTGGTTGCCTTTTTAAACAACATAAAATTTTTTGTCCACTCAATTCCCAACTGGTGAGGAATTACCGTGTACAAATCCTTGATATCCACAACCAGAAAAATAAGGCCTGGTTCATACTCAATCTTATTGATATGTTCCAAAAAGCCCCAGGAATCCTTACAAATTTGTACTTCATCCTTTAATAGGGGTTTAAGAATACCATCCACAAATTTGGCACACGCATAAGTGATGGATCCCTTTCCATCCACAATTGGTCTGAAAGGGGGGTCGATCAAATCCTTATGGATTTTTGGAGTGCCAAACAAGGTTGGAATTCTGGGGGCTGGCATGGTCACATAGTGTAAAATATCACAATCAATGCTACCTTCTAGGAACAAATCATCTAGTACACCCCTAATTTTCCTATAGGCTACATGTACTTCGTTAAGGCTCGACTTCAAATAAGTTCCTGATTCTAGGTGTTCAAACATCTTGCTATCATAAAAATATTCGTCCATGAAAACAAGACCCCCTCCCTTATCGGGCATCATGACTCTTATTTTACATTCATTAAGGAGGGAAATTAAATCTAACTCATTCTTAGAAACATTATTTTTCATTATTTTAGAATATACATTTGAGTTAACCATTGACCTTAAATCACTTGATAGGTTTGAAATACTTCATAAACTCGAAGTTTATTTGTTGCTTATTTAGAAAATATAGGTTGTCTTGTTTTGTTTTGTTTTGTACTGTTTAATGAGTGGAAAAGTAAATAACTGCTTGTGTTAACAGGTATTAGCCCTTTAAAATCTAAGCCTTTAGCCAGCCAAGTGGTTAATGAATTTGAATTTTAATTGTTTTAATTAGCACATATTTTATATATAAGGTCTTGCTGTGATTAATACACTGTTTTAGTCTAAAGAAGGCTGAGGAATACCTTAGCTGAAAGCGCTTACTTTTAATAAATAGCCCGTGCTTTGCTGAACTAGTCCGTTTCTCACTTTTTGGAGTTTTTGTGGTTTATCTTTATTAGTGTACTTTGCAAGATTCCCTAAAGCATTCTAGAATTTCTTCCAGTCTTAACCTTTCCCCCCCTTCATCTCCCCTTCTTATTTCAAAGACTCCATGTTCCATTTCCTGTTGTCTCAATCTGACTGCCTCATGGTCTTAGAATTAGTTTATAATCAAGCTTTTCTATTGGTATTCTGTTACTCCAAATCCTGTCATCCTTCCACTCCTGTATTATATTTTTTCACATCCTTTTCCCTTTTGTTCCTAATGATAACTCCTCTCCTCCTGTCACTTTAGATTTCTAACAACTCTTCTCTCATTCTCTTTAGCTCCCCCTTCTCCTTCTCTTAATGTTTCTTCTGTAAAACACACTGAATATTTTCCTTAACCCTATCCCAGTCCTTTGCCAATTCCCTATCATGTTCTACCAAAACCTGTTTTATAAGCTTCCCATATATTTTCTCCAAAGTCTTTGCCATCCTGGAACTTGATTCCTGTCAGTGTCAGAGGATCCATAATAACCTCCTTAATCATATATAAATGCACCTTTGAGGTGTAACCCATATCAATTCCGCACAACATCCTATACCTCACTGAATAATGAGTATATTTGCCCCGTACCACGTTCTGGTCTTCCATCTGTCTTACATCCCCCCCAACCTACCAATCATATGTACTTCCTCTCTTTTGGTCCTCCTTCTACCTGGTCTTTCTTATCCTTTACATTCCAATCCCCAGTACTAAAAGTTGTACCTTTCCTGAAATGTAACAGTCTCTCCTAATACTTTCCTGATTTCACATATTGCCAGTCTGGGTTGAAGATATAGTGCTACCATGGAAATCATTGTTCCTTCAATTTGACCCTTAATCCCCACAAACCTTCCTTTATTATTCTGTCTTCATATTACTTGCATAGGGTATGTTTTTTGCAACAATAACACAGTTCCCCTCTGTCTTCTAGTCCCGCATGAAGATCTAGCTTCAACCTTATATCTGTGCTTCCCCAATTTCTTATGTTCCTCAAATGAGTCTCTTGCAGTGTGATTATCTGTGCTTTCATTCTTCTGATGTGAGATAAAATGTTTTTCCCTTTCATATCCCTTTCATATAGTTCCTCAAACCATTCATATTTTATGCCGTAACACTGAGTTTAAATTCTTCCTCCATGTATTTTCTTGAATATTTCCTCTCCCTTATCTGCTCTCTTTCTTCCTGCTTCTCCAACTGTTTCCTCTCTTCCCCCTTTCCAGTCCTGTCTGCTATTACCCTCTCTGAGTTTAAAATACCTGTTGCTGCCGCTCCAGTATTCTGATATCACGCTCTCCCCTCTGCTCCTGCTAATCTCCCATATAACTATGTACACATTTACAGTTTTCCCTTCCACTCTCAGAGCTTCTACTACTCTGAACAATACAGTCCACACCTCAGCTCTTTCTCTTGTCATTACTGTGACAGCATGTAAAGCTTTAAGGATCCTCCACATGATCCTAAGTTTATCTTCTACTTATTTTCCCAGACTCAGTACTTTAAATTTTTTTTACCATACCCTTAAGTTATATCTTCTTCATCCCCTTAGATATGATTCTTCCTATCTTGCACATCTGTGTTCCATTGTCTTTTTGTCTGTTGCCTAAAAGACACTAACAACTTCTTATTTATTTTCAATTGCACTCCCTATCACATTCAACAGCTTTCCTTACCCCATCACAATCTTGAATCACTTACTCCTGTCCACGGTCCACTTTCAGTTCCTGCATAGACATCCCTTACATATCCATTTTTCTCTCACATTTCTATCTCTGCAACCCCATCTCATGCCTGTCCTCTTGCTTCTCAGCTTCTTAACATGCTACCCTGTGTCATTTCTTGCAAGATACATCTCCTGACCTCTCCTGCCATAGTACACTCTGTGCATGTGCTCAACAGTATGCCACCTAATATTCTACTTTCACTAACTTTCCCCCTTACAGTTAAGAATCTCTTTATTAATTTAATTCCTTCTATCATTAACTAACTCAATACAAGCTTATTTTGTCCCCTCTGTTTTCCTTCTTTGCAGGCCCTTCCACATTGCTTTACCATTTCAACATAATACATTTTCCTCTGCTCCACACTCACATTTGACAGGTCTTTTGGTAATCTAGCCCTCTTACATTACCCACTTCCTCAAGTCTCAAGTTCATCCTCTCTTGGCTTCATTCCAGCACATTATTATACATATCCTGCATGTTTTGTGCCCTAATCACATCCCTTCCTTCCTTCTAAAGTTGTTTACTGACTTACTATATCCCCTTTACACCTCCTGTTATATGTTCTATTGCCCCTTCTTGGTGTACATTCAAACATAAAAACTAACATTATAAAATGGGGGAAGTAAGAACCGTTAATGCAGCATAATCTTAAAAGCATGCAGTTACATTTCTCAGTGTGCCTTTTCCATCACTTATAACACCAACGTACAGTACAGAAACATGACCCATTCAATCACTTCCTCTTTTATGTAGTAATAGTTCACAGCGTTTTCAAACCTGTCCTGTATACATAAATGTAATCTTACAAAAAACATATAACCAAGTGTAGTCCTTTTCAATTGTCCATCTTATTTCTATGCTCAGTACTCTGGTTTTAATGTCTGAGTCTTACTTCCTCCAATTTGAACTCATTCTTTCAGTGTAAACTACTGCTTCTTTGCAGTCTTTTTCCATGTTGCTTGCATAATATCTACGTTATCTTGCAACCATTATTGTTTCATAAATAATGGGAATAATCCTTTCCTGTGATCCTTTTTACCATCTACTTCACCATCCTTCCCTTCTGCTTCTTTTCCTTTACATGACTCTTCCACTCCAAAATCACTTATGTAATTAGCTATTTTTTGAAGAAAGTCCATGGTTGTCTTTGGTCTGTAAATGTAAAGAATTAAACCGAGGAACTGGTCACTCTGAAACTTAATTTTATTTAATGCTTTTGTCCCGAATGCAGGACTTTTTCAGAATAAAAAACAGCATTATCAAAGTCCCCTTAAATACAAGTTTTGGTTAATTAATTATTTCCCATATTTAACCCAATGAAAAGGCAGCACAAAAAAGAAAAGGAATAAGCCAAAAAGAGCAACAAATAATAAGAATAAGCATACATGTGTGTGTATGTGTGTGTGTGTGTGTGTGTGTGTGTGTGTGTGTGTGTGTGTGTGTGTGTGTGTGTGTGTGTATATATATAGTTACACAATTTTAATTATTGATATATACTAAGTCTAGAGAAATATATTTAAAAATAAAAATAACAAGCCCTAGAGTGCAAGTGCAGCTTTTAACTTCAAAATGCTACTGATAGGACATGTTTCATTTAACCCTGGTTATGTTGTACCATTAGTCTTTAGCTGCCATTGCAATTCTTTAAACTCTAAAAAAATCATCTGTTGGTCCACTTCTCTGCCCCAAGTCCACACGATCAATGATTGTAAACTTGAAAAAGTGGTTTTGATACTCATAAATATGTTTAAATAAAGCATTCTTTGATTTTTTTTCTGTATATCATAACAGAGCTGATAGATTCTTACTTCTTAAATTATGCTTGATTTTTCCAATATAAAAACAAGTACATTTGTGACATAAGGCAATATATACCACACCTTTTGTACCACAGTAATAGTTTTTACAAAGGTTGATTGTTCCAAAATTAACCTTTGCTCCCTTCCAAAATATATTTGCACTGAGAACAGTGACCACATTTGATCATTCTTCATCCTGAGCGATATTCCTATCTCTCTCTAAAAAGGGTTTTCAAACAAATACCCTTTTTATAAACAATATGCGGGCCTCAGCAACAATTTTGATATAATCAGTCCTAAAGACACTCCAGTTTGTCTCTATCATACCCTGAATGTCAAAAATCACTGTTGTAGGTTAAAAAAAATGCTTTAGAAAATTTGTCCCTGTCAGTGTTGTTACCCACAGTGGTAGATGTAGTTGTCACAGTATTAACTGTACCTAGAAGTGGAGCAAAATATCCAACAGCTCTCTTACCCCGGACTTCGCAAAATATGTTATCAAGATAAATGTCTGGATAGCCCCTCCTCTCAAACATACATTTCAATAAATGGCCCTCATTTTGAAAATCCATTTTGTCAGGCACCATTTGTGCCAGGCAAACACACTGGCCCTTTACTGGTGATCTCTTTTGATGAATAGGGTGCCAGCTTTTGAAAGGTAGCAATGTGTAAGAGTAGGTGGGTTTCTATAAATTGTAGACTCAAACTGTTTATTCTTTCTGTTATTTAAAATAATAATATCCAAATAATTAACTTTTTCAGTATGTGAAGTCATGGTAAACTTCAATAAATCCGTAGTGGTGTGAATATATTCAAAAAACTGTTCCAACCTTGACTGGGTGTCAATCCAAAAAAATTACAATGTCATCCAAAAACCTTCCATAAAGGGACCAACGCTTCACATAAGGAGAATTAAGTAAGTAGCTGGTCTCCCAATATGCTAATACAATATTGAAAAAAATTGGGGCACATGCTGCCCCCATTGCTATACACTTTTTCTGTTTGGACAAAAACAATCTCAGTTAAGGTCCTTAAAGTTAAAATCTTATTATGATCTAAGTCAGAATGTTGACATAGATAAAGGTAGAACCATTCAATCGCTATTGTATGAGGAATAACAGAAAAAAGATCTTTAACATCGATAGTAACGAAAATAATTTCATCCCTGTACATGCCATTAGAAATCTAAGTGAAGTGTTGATGAAATGGATTTTCAAAATGAGTGCAAATTATTGAAATGTATGTTTGAGAGGAGGGGCTATCCAGACTTTTATCTTGATAACATCTTTAGCGAAGTCCAGGGTAAGAGAGCTGTTGGACATTTTGCTCCACTTCTAGGTACAGTTAATATTGTGACAACTACATCTACCATTGTAACAACATTGACAGAGACTAGTTTTCTAAAGCATTTGTTTTAACCTAAAATAGTGATTTATTTTGACATTCAGGGTATCATAGAGAAAAACTGGAGTGTCTTTAGGAGTGAACCAGATTATATCAAAATAGTTGGCGAGAGGTCCCACATATTGTTTATAAAAATGATATTTATTTGAAAACCCTTTTAGAGAGAGAAAAGAATACTGATCAGGATGGAAGAATGAACAAATGTGGTCACTGTTCTCATTGTAAATATATTTTGGAAGGGAGCAATGTACAACTGGTTAATTTTGGGACAATTACACTTTGTAAAAAGTATTACTGTGGTACAGAAGGTGCAATATATATTTCCTTATGTCAGAAATGTACTTGTTTTTATTTTGGAAAAACCAAGTGTAATTTAAGAAGTAGAATCTATCAGCACTGTTATGATATATATAAAAAAGACAGGTAATAGTCATATACAGATAGTAAATATAGCTGTACAATAATCAAAGAATTTCCTGTCACACTACTATTTTATTATATTAATTGCCTTGAGAGACAGTTAAGAAGCCAGGTCACTTGATCTTCCAATTACAAAAAAACACAACAATTTTATGTGATTGGAAACTTGAATTTGAAAATTTCCATGGGTGACCTGATAACTGTCATTATTATCTTGGCGTTCTACTGTACTGATTCAGTCCTGTGTACATTGCCTTCTGCTGAGCTTCAAATTAATTCAAAGGTTAACATTTGGGATTTTTAACAATCAAACAACACTGTAGCCCTGACTGAAATACAAGAATTATTATGGAATGATAAGAGACAGAAACAGACAGTTTTATTTAATATATTTTAAACTAACTTTAGGGTTGTCACTACAGTTTATCTAAACCAAGTTGTTGGGGGATGATGCCAAGGTGAACCATAGCACTACTAATGATTGTTAAGTTTTGATCCACTGAGAGCCCCCATCCTCAAGAATTTGAAACTTTTTTGCAGGTATTTCCCTGATTAAACATTTGACATTTGTGTAGTATACTGTGCAAATCGCACACAGCTAAGTTATTTTCCTATAAAAAGATCTTAGCCATAATGACATCTGTGGTATAGTACATTACTGACCATTCTATCAGTTGATACATGCTTTGTGGAGCCATGAATACTCAATTAGGCAAATTATATATCTCTGTGCTAGTAAGTGAGGTTACAAGTTCCACCTCATGGCATGCTTAGAAACTTTAATATCTGTAGACCATCAAGGTGGCATTCACACATGTCCATGATAAACTGGCATTAGGCCTGCACTGTGCATTCAAGATCCATCCCCCATAGCATGCTATCCCCCATAGCTGGTCCTTATGCTACTTCTGTCCCAGGCAAGCCGGTCCATGTTGTTATAAGGCCTTGACATCCTTGGCTATCATTCTCCTCAGCCATTGACACTATACTACTTGTGAATACAAATAGCTTATGCATGCATGTATTTGTTTCATTCCTTCATTCATTCATTCATTCATTCATTTATTCATTCAGTTATTCATAGTTGTTAGCTGAGAAGATCCTGTTTTCTGTGGATTTTCATCGAGTAAAGCTACAAACTTGTATAAAGTAGACATACGTACATAGACAAGCACATATGAGATACAGTATTAATTGCATATACTGAACAAGTGAGTGATGCAAATGTAGTTTAGCTAAGCTAATGCAGTTTGGTATCTATTTAAAAAATACAAAGTAAAAACTAGCTCAAAAGACAGAAAGCCACACAGGGCAGCTAAAATCCACACTGAAGTTGCAGAATGCTTATTCAAGCCAAAAAATCGATCCAGGAGTAGTCCAAGTGCAAAACAGGGCAGCTAAAATCCTCACTGAAGTAGCAAAATGCTTATCCAAGCCAAAAATCGATCCAAAAGTAGTCCAAGTGCAAAACACAAATTTATTAAATCCACATAAAACAGATAAGCGCTTTCATCCCTGAACACTAGAACTTCATCAGATATAATAAAATTGTAAAGTCCCCCTTATAAAGACATGTGTAAGGCATCATAATCATGAAATGAAAGAAGACACACACCCATAAAGACATAACATTAAAATGCAGTAAAACTGTTGTATGTAATAAATATGCTATATAAAATAGTTTGTTCACTATTAAAACAGAATATAAATATGTGAAAATGTATAAATTACAGTATTAAAAAGTGTTTATCAAAAAATATTAAATTTTAAAATATATAATGCCATATAATTTATCTGTCTAATGCTTTGAGCTTTAAAAGGGAGCTGATTGAAATATTTTCATTTAATCCTGGTCAGTTACCTGCACCAAAGTGTAACTGCCAGTAAAGCTCTCTCTTTTCTAAGAGTATGGACCAGGCTCCACCTCTAATGTCTGTCCTTATACTGTCTAGTACAAAAAAATTAAACATATGTTCTTCATTGCCCAATATGTGTTTGCTCAAAGCATTGGTTAACTTTTTTTGTTTTGATCTCATAGAGGTGTGCATAGATGCGATTTTAACATCAACAATATTAATTTTAATATTCATTATAGATGTAACTGTAACTCTGAAAGAGTGATTTATTGTGCTGAATATATGAATGTTATTATCAAACATAATGAAGTCTTGATAAATAAATTAATTGAGACTGTCAGTGATTTGGACAATAACATTTGTGGTCACATACAATATAATGATTTTAAATATGAGCATATTCGCATTTTTAAGAGCATTGATGAAATGTGTTCTAATATAAAGGCACATAAAGTGAAAACATTAATTAGGGATAAGACTGACTACAGCAAGGGTGCAGCATACCCTAACCCCCCACTCTCACAAGAATGGGGTACTAAATTCTCTGCCGAAAATGTGACCTTCATTAATGAATCTCAAGCTCAAGCCTCTAACAATAGTTCAGAGGAAGTTTTTTAAGACCAGGCAGACTTTCCTCCACTGAGACGCTCTGAGCGTATAAAGAACAGAACCCCCCCCCCACAGGACAACCACTGGGTAGACAGGTATACACCTTCTCATCACCCCAACAATCGATGGGGGAGGGGGGACAATCCAACAGGGGAGGGAGAACCTTTTACAATCGCAACAACAAAAGGAAATAATTGAAGTGGACTCCCCTGAACATATTGATGTTTTTGACATTATAGGCACTTACCATGACCATATTTTATCCCCTTGTAACATCATTACGAACTCTTTAGGTGATTTTAAAGTTTATATTTTTTCTAATGTTTGTATGGACACTTCCCATTGTGACATTTTTGCAAAGGGTTTTACTTTTGTACCCCGATACAAGTGTTATGTAGCCACCACTTTGATGGATCTAAAATTATACACACGCAAGCTGAACTTAAAGGTTCTGTTTCAGAACTCTTTATCTAGTCAGTTTGTTAACCCCCTTGCCATTTCCAGCACTTACAATCCTCCATTACATCCTATGATTTCCTTATTTGAGAGAATGTGTGAACTAGATATACGCAACCACCCTACTAGGCATAGGATGAATATTGAAATTCATACTCAAGAGACTATCACCATTAATGAAATCAAGGATGTGTTAGATAGAATTAGGATTATGAAACCGGACAAAGTGGGTGGTGTTGTGTTAATGAACTTAGATGACTATAACAATAAGATGCTATTTATTTTAAACAGTAAAACCTATGCAAAATCTTCCATCAATGAACTGAATGGTGCTTACACTAAAATAAAGAGCGAACTACAAGATCTCTTTATAGAAGGCTCTATTTCTATTGAAATTCTGAATTACCTATGTTTTACATCCAAGAGTGCCAGTAATGTTTGGCTTACCTAAGTTACACAAGAATTTAACATAACCACCCATGCACCCCATAGTAGATGCTAAGGGATCCATTACACACTCCTTGGCTAAACATCTTGACCATAAACTAAAACATTTTGTTTTTAATGAAACCCATATCTGTAAAGATTCCTGGAGCTTCCTTGAATTTATCAACAAGATACCTTTCAAAGGCACTTTTGTCTTTTTGACTATTGACATAAAAGACCTTTACTCAGTCATTCCTCATAGTATTGGTCTTGATTGGTTCAGTGAGTTCCTTTATGCAAAGAAAGCTGGTCATTTTGATGTATTACTCTACACTCACCTCATGGAAATTGTGCTTAAAAACAATTTCATTCTTTTTAACAACAAAATATTTCTACAACAAGAAGGGATAGCTATGGAGTCGGCATGTGGTGGTCTGTATGCAGATATAGTTGTGACACATTGGGAGAAGAAATTCCTTTTTCCCTTAAGTTTTTATGGTTACATCAAACATGGTACTTGATATCTGGATGATTTTTTTTTATTTTATGGAATGGACCTGAGTTATTAATTAATGAATGTATTACTTATATTAATTCCACTACAGAATTTTTAAAGTTTACTTATACACATCATTTAGATGAAATTTCCTTCCTTGACATCTTCCTTGTTAAGGATTATCAGAATAAGAACTTTATATAAAAAATCTTCAGAAAAGAGACTTATTCGAATTCTTTACTTCACTATTCAAGTTCTCATCCTCTGAAACAGAAAAAGGCTATAGTGAAGGGACAATTCATGCGTGCTGCATGGATGGCTTCTATTATGGAAGATTTTTTGTCTGAATGTGATACACTGAAGTGTATGTTTCTGAAAAGAAGATATCCTGTTAGTTTTGTCATGGAGATTTTACTTGAAGTTGTTAAAAGAGAAAGGGCTTTCTATCTACCTCTGCTAGGAGAAGATTTAAGACACCAGAGCCCTAACATCAACAATGACATTACCATTCAAGCCGCTACTTCAGGTATTAGTGACTACAGGACTTCTTTAATAACTGTCTTTTCTTCCGACAGCATTGCAATAAAACAAATGCTTAATAAGAATTGGTCCATCCTAAGACAAGATAAAGCTATTAGACCCTTCATTGATACAGTTCTAACCATAGTTTATAAGAAAGGTAGGAACCTAAAAAATGTATTTGAAATAAAACAAAGTGGACTTAAGCACAAACTTGGATATATGAACAAATGTGGTATGTGCCACTTTTGTAAATACATTAAGGAAAGGGACACTTTTAACATAGAGTTCATAGGTTAGTACTAGGCTAACAGCCCCTGTGGGCTATTTCTTTGAGCTTAGCCAATTACCCCATGTGAGAATTGAACCCTGCACCTTCTGTCTTTAAGGTAAGCAGCTTAACCATTATGCCAGCCCACTCCCCTTAAAAGTGTAACTCATTCCCATACCAGAAGTTGAATCCGGGCCGCCTGGGGGAAAACTAGGAATCCTAACTGCTAGACCATATGGGACAGCCCATAATCAACAATATTAATTTTAATATTCATCATAGATGTATCTGTAACTCTGAAAGAGTGATTTATTGTGATGTTTGTAACCAATGTTGCTGTTTTTATATTGGTAAAGCTGACAGGAAACTAAAAAAAATCACATCTATGAGCACCTCTATGAGATCAAAACAAAAAAGTTAACCAATGCTTTGAGCAAACACATATTGGACAATGAAAAACATATGTTTAATTTTTTTGTACTAGACAGTATAAGGACAGACATTAGAGGTGGAGCCTGGTCCATACTCTTAGAAAAGAGAGAGCTTTACTGGCAGTTACACTTTGGTGCAGGTAACTGACCAGGATTAAATGAAAATATTTCAATCAGCTCCCTTTTAAAGCTCAAAGCATTAGACAGATAAATTATATGGCATTATATATTTTAAAAGTTAATATTTTTTTGATAAATACTTTTTAATACTGTAACTTATACATTTTTACATATTTATATTCTGTTTTAATAGAGAACAAACTATTTTATACAGTATATTTATTACATACAACTGTTTTACTGCATTTTAATGTTATGTCTTTAAGGGTGTGTGTCTTCTATCATTTCATGATTACGATGCCTTCCACATGTCTTTATAAGGAGAACTTTACAATTTTATTGTATCTGATGAAGTTCTAGTGTTCTGGGACAAAAGTGCTTATCTGTTTTATGTGGATTTAATAAAGCTGTGTTTTGCACCTGGACTACTTTTGGGTTGATTTTTTTGGCTTGAATAAGCATTCTGCTACTTCAGTGAGGATTTTAGCTGCCCTGTTTTGCACTTGGACTACTCCTGGATTGATTTTTTGGCTTGAATAAGCATTTTGCAACTTCAGTGGGGATTTTAGCTGCCCTGTTTGGCTTGGTATCTATTAACTAATAAGCAGGGAATTGACAATACATACACAAATGTAGCTGAGACATGCATATTATATCTACTTACTAATAACAAACAGTTGTATTATACAGTCAGCTGAAACAAATTAGGTATACGTATGTAATGCATGTGTAGAAACAGGTCTATATTATATCATCGAAAGTTGACAATGTCGAATGCTCTAAAGAGCGAAAATGCCGGAACTCGAAGTTCTGCTATTGAGATTGCCATACAGTGGAGATCGGAATATTTGCCCTTTCCTTACTGTAGTGCAATCTTGGAGTTGGAATATATATTTAGTGGGCGAGGAGGCACAGCCCCCCACAATAACGAGATTGAGTTCTGGCATTTTCATCTTTAAAGCGTTCGACATTTTCAAGCTTTGATTATATAATATAGACCTGTAGAAACATCATCATACATGCTTTATATTACACCACTGCTGAATTGCCGTCGTCTGATGAAATGCACCTTTAATGCATTCTTAAACAATTGACTATTTCAGATGGACCTTAGGCTAAAGAGAAGAATGTTTTAAACTCTGCCTACATAGTTTGAGTAGCATGCACCTCCACCAGGGAAATATATGTGATGATCAGTAGAAGATGGGAGTGCCCACTGAGGCTTATGCCAGGTTAATGTGTTGGCCAGTGCTGGACATTTGTCTGTGCAGCAGAATTAATAGTTGTATACAGAAGGGCAATGCTCAGACTCAAGCCAGTTTAAACGATGCAGTAAAAGGCAGTGATGTAATTTTGTATGATGACCTGTAGTGAATCTGGAAATTGTATTTGCCCTAACATAGACTTCTGCATTGATGATGACTGTATGTTAATGAGCAGGTGTGTAAAAGGGCACAGGAAGTACATTACTGTAGTTGTTTGTCTTACACTGAGGAGAAAGAATGTTTGGGCTCAGCAAAGACAGTCTAGGCTTTTGCTGATTTTGGTCAAGGCATAATTTATGTAAAGGCCAGATCCGAACTAATAATCTGTAATAATACTTAGCAATTTAGTGGACTCCCTTACCTGACTTCCTAAATCACAGAAAGAGGAGGTGTTAGGAATGCCAAGTGAAGCTGAATTTAGTAATGGCTCATGTACAATATGACATTTGCTAAGAATGAACATGGTCTTTATCTTTTCAACTGAAAGCAGTATTTACATGAAGTAGAAGTTGTGTTGTTGCTTAGTATTAACTACAGATAAAGCATCATTATGAAGTGGAGTCTGCATGTCCTTCCTGTGTTTGCATGGTTTTCTCCTGGTGCTCCTGTTTCCTCCCACATTCCAAAGATATGCAGTAGGTGGATTGGACACTAAATTGGCCATAGATGTGATTGCGCATGTCTATCTGTAGTGTGGAAGAGCAACTGCACCAGGGCTAGCCACCCAGTGGTGTGAATATTGGTGCTAGATGATTTTCACTGTTAAATGAATACCCTGACCCCCTTGTATAAAAATGGGAAAAAGGGATTGTGGATGGATGGAGAGATGGATGGAAAATAGTATCAGCAATGTTGGTATTACATAATCGACATATCCAGTAGCACAGGAATCTCATGGTCACTTGCCATATTATGAATGAATAAGAGATGCTGAAACAACAAACTGTTAGCGAAGGTGATACTGTATTATTCAACTTCATGTACTGTTCTACAGCCGTGTTGCATCTCAGAAATGAGTTCATAATTATTTGGGTGTTGCAAAGGTTGGGAATGCACATTTTTTCCATTACTTTTGATAAATGAAACAAACTAATAAGCTTGTTGTTTATGGCTAGTGATGCTTCATCTTTATTTAGGGATACAGTAAGTACCCTTTTCCAGAGAGACAGATAACATCACTCTCTCTACTTCCTTTCTTATTCCCTCCCTTCTCTATGGAGTTCCACTACTAACTAACCTACAAATCTCCCTGAAAACACAAATTTCCTCCTGCTACAATAAAATTGCCAAGTTTGCTACAAACCAAAAGTCTTCCTCCCAACACTGCTCCTCTCTCCAATAACTAAAGTGGCTAGAACTACCCAATAATCTTACCTACACACAACTATCCCTTGCACATAAACTAATTTTCAAACCCTCCCTCTGTCCCTCTCTCTCTTCTGTCTTCAAAATGCACATACCTCATAGAATTTTAAGGTCCAACAACCAAAATCTACTACAAGTGTACAAACCAACCCGTCCCTCAGGCAAACATCTTCTTTCACATGGCTTAGCACGTCTCTGGAACTCTCTACCTCCATCTATCCGTACTATCTCTAACCATTTCATGTTCAAAAAATCTCTTCATTCACATCTACTTTCCCAGTGGGAATGCTCTTGCTCCCACCCTACTTAACTACATTGAACATCCCCTTTTCCTCCTAGTCCTGCTCACACCCTTGATTTCTCCCCCTCATTATACATACCTCTTACATTCCTACTATAACCATAGAATGTGTAAGAATTCTCTACACTCTTCCTCTCACATGGAGAACTTTCTTTATGAAATAACTTTAGTAGAATTTTAAATTAGAAATTTGATTTTATGTATAATCCTTTTTAGTTTTAACACTGTATCAATTAATTGTAATCATTGTACATTGTACTTAAACTTTTCTACTTGAAAGTTTGTAATGTTTAAGCATGTATAATACCTATTGTAATCTATATTTTTCTGGAGCTTTTCTCCCCAGGACTCCATTGAAAACAGGTTCTTTTTGGCCCAATGGACTATCCTGGTAAACCAACTGCAAATAAATAAAAAAAATAATGAAATAGCAGATACTGAGAACTTTAGAAACTTTGGAGGAACTTTAAAAAATACCGATTCAAGTTTTAGTTTAAGAAGCCCTTGATTAGTTTTAACAGTGTAGATGAAAACAAGGCATTCTCTATGAGCTGGGATGCAGTAGGAAAAAGAAAGGTTTACACTTGCTGTAATTTTTTGACAAGTCAAAAAGATGAACCCCCCCCCCCCCACACACACACACACACAAAATAGTTCACTTTCCTCACTGTTTAGGTCAAGGCTAAGAAAAGCATAGATTTAGGGCCTGGGTGAATTTGTGTGTCACTACAGTACAAGACATTGGTTTATTTTACAATAAATTTAGGGTGTTTTATTTATTTATATTTTGTTGATGGGGTTAGTCCCACTAAGCTAATGGACTCTTTTCAGGGGAGACCTTGGTTAGTGTTTATACTACTGAGGAAAATTTGGCCAGGGCATCAAGAAGCTTCCCCTACTCTTTTCAGTAGATGATGTGTGGTCTTTTACATCCACCTGAGCTACCACCAACTCAGTAATATGGGACCATATGGGTCGTGAGTAAGAACAATTTATATGTGCACCCCAAACAGATACCAACCTGTCTAACATCAGTAAAAACAATGCTCCTACATAAGAGTGAACCAGCAAGCTAGTCTAAAAATTGTAGACCAATAACTTGCCTTCCGACAACGTGTAAACCATACACTGGAATTGATGCCGACAGAGTCTGTAGTCATTTAGAAGAAAACTCAATTATGGCAATAGAACAAAAGGGCAATACAAGAAAGTCATATGGAACAAAGGATCATTTGCTGTTAAATAAAGTCATAGTGGAGAATATGCGGTGGTGGTGCTGCGGTAGCGTTGTCGCCTCACAGTTAGACGTTGCACGTTCGATTCTCAGTTAGAGTGTCTTCTGTGTGTCGACATGCGTGAATGGGTGTTCCTTTGTTGAAGGTTGTGCGTTAGGCCTGGCAAGCCAGCATGTAAAAATCTACTGCCAATCATTAGCAGACCGGAGTTCCGCTGTGGCGACCCCTAACTGGGAAAAGCTGAAAGACAGTGGAGAACTGTAAAAAGAGTAAGAATTTAAGTGTGGCATGGATTGACTACAAAAAAGCATTTGATAGTATCCCACATTCATGGATAAAACAGTACTTGAAAATGTACAAGATACAGCCTACACTGATTAACTATATTACAGTGACCATAAAACAGTGGCAGATCACTTTGCAATTAAGCCATGATAAAGGACAAATTATTATTCCAGAGCTAAAAATTCAAATGGGGATATTCCAGAGTGACTCTCTGTCACAGCTGCTATTCTGCCTTGCCATTAACCCATTAAGCTGTTTACTTAACAACTTAGGCCATGGCTATAATTTGGCTCTTAGAAAACAACAAAGTGTAAAGACTTCTCATCTTCCCTTTGTCGATGATTTGAAACTGTATAGCTCATCAGATGAGGAACTGAAAGTACAACTGTACGTTGTCAAAACTTTTTCAGATGATATATAAATGTCATTTGGTCTTGATAAATGTGCAAAAGCAACCTTTAAAGCAGGAAAACTGCAGCACTAAGAAAACATCAGTTTGGGACAAGAATGTAAGATAAAAGAACTTGAGCTAAAGGGAGTGTATAAATATTTGGAATGTGATGAAGGATCAATAATAAAATATGAACAAATACGAATAAAACTTAGTAAGGCGTACTTTAGAAGACTTAAATTAATCCTGAAAACAGCGTTGACATCTAGGAACAAAATCCAAGCTATAAACCAGTTTGCTCTTCCTGTCCTAACTTACAGTTTTGGAGTGATTGACTGACCCCAAAACGTGTTGGATAATTTAGATAGGAAAACAAGAAGGACGTTTCATGCTCACCAAATGATTTATAAAAATCATTGCATAACAAGATTATATATTCTTCGTTCTGAAGGAGGGATGGGCCTCCATGAAACTGA
The DNA here is from genome assembly GCF_019279795.1 of Protopterus annectens. Taxonomy (NCBI): domain Eukaryota; kingdom Metazoa; phylum Chordata; order Ceratodontiformes; family Protopteridae; genus Protopterus; species Protopterus annectens. Next base: position 93,639,803 of record NC_056738.1, on the reverse strand, counting down.
TTACATGTACAGATCTCCAGTCGTGGGACTCCATACATATCTGCTGACCTTACAAGACCCAAATGTAGTGAAAGTTTTGAAACATGAGGAGAATAAATCTAAGATGGCTTCCCTGCTTAATCTAGCAGAAGCTTATTGGCATCAAGCAGGAATGGAAATCAAACCACAAATGAATAAAAAACAGGCAGCAACTGAATGTGCCAAAAAAAGAAAAGAAAGAATATAAGGTGAAGGACCAGATGAGAAGGCAAGAAATGTGGAAAATGCATAAATATAGTTGCAAGTATAGAAAACTTATGGAAAAAACTCATGTTGATCAAGAACAAATGCAAGAATGGTTAAGGAGAGGTGAATTCAAACCAAGAGATGAAAGGTTAATATTGGCGGCACAAGATAGTGGGCTACATACACGTTAGTTTACAAAGTCCATTGAACATGTGGGAGAAACAGACAAATGTAGGTTTTGTAAAATAGAAATGGAAATGGTTGCACACCTTGTTGCTGGTTGCAACATACTAATGGCAGAAGGACTGTATACTGAAAGGCATAATAATGTGGCGAGACTGTTGCACTAGGGATTGTGCAAACATTATGGCACTGAAGTGGCTGAAAATCACTGGAAACATGAGCCACAAAGTCTCATAGAAAATGATGAAGTCTACATCACATGGGATTATCCATTACCAACAATTCAAAAGATAGATGCTAGAAAACCAGATATAGTGGTCCAAGAAAAGAAGACAAAAGTAGTATTGATCAATGAAATCACCACACCCAGTGACTACAGTGTTCTGCATACAGAGAGACACAAAGTCATAAAATATCAGGATTTGCAAGCAGAAATGAGTGCAATGTGGAAGAAAGATACCCAGATAGTTCCAATAGTAGTAGGAGCAATGGGTCTTATAAAAAAGAGTCTACAATCATATTTAGATATGCTACCAATACATGTAACTCCATACGAATTGCAGAAGGAGTCATTACTGGTAGGAGCGGATTTAAGTCAACCGGTGCCCTAGGGAAAAGGACTCCATGGCGCCCCCCACCACACCACCTGCTGCCCCCATCCTGGTCTACCTACACCAAATAAATCCTAGAAAAGCGCCTCTAGTAGAGTGGCGCCCTAGGCAGCCTCCTAGTTGGCCTATGCCTAAGGCCGGCTATGATTACTGGGCACATTAGGGGTGCTGTGAAGAGCACGTTTGGCTCACATCAAAGAGTGAAACAATACTAGTTTCATGAGCTTTAATCGTACTTTGACTTAGGAATGGGGTCTATTCCCATCATGGTATTGGAAACCCAAAAGACTTGGAGAAATTAAAAAAGAGAGAGAACTTGGTCCTTGGTTTTATATCTCATCCGAAGGAAGACATACTCAGGAGTGCAGCACCCCCCTTTACGCTGTACTGCAGTGTCAGCAAATAATTTACTTGGTGTGAAAATACAATTCAGAGCCTTCTGAACCACTATTAGACAGGCTATATTGCCTTAGTTTTGTTTTTTTCATAATTTCATCAATATTCTTTTTTTTGTGACAGAATAAAGGCGATCTTTCACTGACATTGGATTCTTAATATGCAGAGTAATCTGAGGAATGTTCCTTAGCTCATCTCTTGATTTATGTAAAAGAGTCATATTGAGTAGAAGATTCAGAATGGCTGTGCTGAAGAATTGCAGAGCATCATAATTGGTCAGCTGCAATGCAGAGTCCATTTAATTGATCTAAGCACTTAAATAAAAGTTACTGTTTGAAACCTGATCACAGTTCTAGTGTAACAGAAACTTTCCTTTTCTGTGAATTTATCCAAGCCCAATATCACAAATGTAGACAAATGGTCACTTAATAAACAGCCGTGACTCCAACACAAATATTAGATGCTATCAATATCTAGTCCAAAGTGCCATGTCTCTTAGAGGTCATATTTGTATGTTGGCCCTAAAAGAGACCATGAAGTGATATGTTGGGATGGCTATAAATAGCATATGACTGTTTTTAGTCTACACTTGGTTCTCCTGTCATAATTATCTCAGTCCTCAAGTTAGTGTCAAGTGGTATATTGCTTTTCAGCCACTGTGATGCTGTTATTTGGTGGAACACAGAGACAGGACGCAGTTATTTTAACTGCATAAATTTTAATTGGACTAACAGATATTACTCTCACTGTATTTGCTTTTCATATATATTACAGGTTCAGAATGTTATGAAATATAGTGTCAATACCTCTTGTAGCCTTATAGATTTAAAGCTACTACTCTATGGAGGAGATATTTCAGAGTCTTCTATCGCATCATTAAACCATGTTTCAAAAATGGCTATACTAATATGTTTCAGACAGCACAGCCCAGATATGTAGAAAATATTTTTTTTTCTGTTTGTCCCCCTCTGTCAATTGTCAAGCCCTCCTCACTTTCCAGTCTGTTTATTCATTCTCCATCACCGGATCAAAGATCAAATAGGAGGGACCATCATTTAGACAGCCATCAGGGGTTGTTCAAGATGTTTTGTATTTGTTTTATCAACCTCACATACATATAGGAGAGGCACGATTTTTTTGCATGTGTCATATCAACCTCACATACATCTAGTAAAGTGCTACAGAGGAGACATGTAATAGACTGCAGCAAAGGGTATTTTCTCATTTCTGCTAGGGGAATTTCTCTCAGACAGCCCTGCTCCTCTCCTTGAAGCACAAGTGGTAGTTTCCCTGGTCTCTACCAAGGGAATTACACCACCCAGTGTGCTCCTGAGTGCACACATCTCTTTCCACCCCCCCCCCCCAGAAGTGGGCCATCCTCTCTTCCATGCTCTGGGGCCACTAATCAAACCCCGGTTGCCTGTGTTGCAGTCAGAACTCTGTCCTCTGTGCCAGGAAACCAGGTTAGAAGATAGGTTTTATTTTTAATACTACATGAGCTTAGAGCGGCAGTTTTAAGGCACTCTGATTTAGACCACATATGTTTAACTGAAAAAAAAGCCATGAAGTTCTACAGCCCTGGATTGGCAGAATACCTCCCTCTAGTGGTATCACTGCAGCAAGAAAGGGTGCACCATAATGTCTAAACATTGCTACAGCCTTTCTAATGCATGTATGTTGTAATAGGAGATGATGCTATGTATGTATATCTGTAGGTACTTAGATTGCTTTAATAAAAGATTTTTTTGGATATGTAGGTCATTAATAAGTAAATATAAATAATGGCAGGCGCTCATTAAGGTAAAGAGTAGGAGTACTACTAAATTATGAAACTTTGTTGTCATTGGCTGTGTGTTTCCTTGTGTATGAGTGGCCATCTTGTAGATAGGTATGACTTCTGAAGATATAGAAAACAAGCTAGCTTACTGAGGGAGAGTGGCTAGGATGGGTGGAAAGTCAGAAAATTTAGGGCCCCAACACTTAATCCCCACTAGGACTAAGAAGTATTCCATTGGGTGTTTGATACTTGAAATGAATGAAAGAAAGGGTAGACAGTAATGCAGGTGTCCTATAGACCATGCATGCAGCTACATCATATTCTGTAAGAACGTTTGTTAGACACATGATAGCGTATCGAAGGCTAAAAGCTTTCAGATGCCACAGTACGGTGATACATTCATGCATGACAGTTCTCAAATATTCCTCATTATGTCTCCTATTTTCACCCTGTCCTTCACAAAATTATCATTTTTTAGTAAATCCATGAAGATTACAGTCAGTCAGTAATGCCAGACATTACAGTTTTATACTTTGTCTAGAAAATGCATGTTGATGCAAAATCTGTTGTTCTGTTAACTTGAGTGAATTAGAGCAATATTTAAAAAAAAATGTCCCTGATTTCTGCATTGGGGAGTGTTGCCTATCTATTTTAATGTAGTAGATATATATTTTTGAAAGGCAAAGCCCAAACTAGTTAATACAGGGCTGTTCAAACCTTTTAATTGGCAAGTTGTCAATATCACTATTAACAAAGTACTGCCTTATAATCAGTGAATATGAGAGAACATAGTAGGTTTACTCATTTCTGTGAACTTTGTGCAAAGGGCCAAAATAGCCAGTTATACATACAATAGATAGTTTCAAGATGATTTACTGCTAATAAACTGTCTTTCGGCTTTTCCCAGTTAGGGGTCACCACAGCGGAACTCCAGTCCACTAATGATTGGCAGTAGATTTTTACGTGCTGGCTTGCCAGGCCTAACGCACAACCTTCAACAAAGGAAGGCCCATTCACGCATGTCAACACACAGAAGATGCTCTAACTGAGAATCGAATGTGCAATGTCTAACTGTGAGGTGACAACGCTACCGCAGCAGCACCATTTACTGCTAATACAGGTGAAAAAAAATTGCAAGTAGCATAAAGGCATTGCAAACCTAATTTAAATTCACTGAAAACAACTGTCTTAAAGCCAGTCCAAAGTATGCAAAAGACACGCTATTTATTGAGAATGTTGGTGTTGTCATCATTACTTGCACAGATGATGTATGAATGCACCAATAACTGATGTAACGATGTAAAGTACTCCTGTCAGATATGCATATGTGGGGACAAGTCTAAATCAGAAAGGCTATAACTATGAAAGTGCAGCATGAGAAAGGTTTTGTGACAGTTATTTGTAAGGATGTCAAGTTGTTCTAATTTTGGATCATGTCTTACTAAATATAAAAACAAAAAAGGGAAAGAAGTTCTCTTAGTTAGCAAAGTTGTACTGGTAGTGACTAAGCTGAATCAGAATTAGGCATCAGACTTTTCATTTGGGTGGTACCATTGCCTTGCCACGGTTTCATGAAATGAGCAAACAAAAAAAAATATGTCCCCATAACCAGTAATAGATTTGCTACTCCAGGTAGTATTGGAAAGGAATTAAAAAATCTAAAAACATCAACAGATTCCTCACTACAATAAATATCAGTGTTTAGACATTATCAGCACCTCTTTCCAAGTCTATCCAAGTCTAAAAATGTTTCTTCATCCAACAGCTTTCTGTGGAATTTTCAGTGGTAATGTCTTCTATGAGTTTCCCTGAGGTGGAATCAAATCACAGCAACAACTTAACTAACATCCAACAGGTTGAGAAGTTACAATGGGAATGATGAAATAGAATAAGTACTGTTGACCATTGTAATACTCTAGCCAGAAGCCCCAATAAAATGGTCACTAGTAAAGATTACCGACATTGCATCAGAATGTAACTTAGGTCTGAAGCCAAATCTGAGAACATCAGTCATTTTTACTTATACATAAACAAAATAGGAGTATATCATTAATTTATCCCAAACTATTTCTTCTTATAAACCTGATAAAATGTCACAAGAAGCTACCAGCAGCACTGGATGTGCAATAAAAATTATGTTAATGCCAGTGAAAAGGAGAAAACATGCTGTACATTGAACTCCAATGAAACTGACCATGTAAAACTAAGAGACACACATTCATTACAGATATCTGGCCCATCTAATGCAACCAGTGGTTTAAATCAGACTTTTAGAGGTAAGGTTTCATCAGTAGTAAATGTTATACAGACTCTTTAATTCTGACTGTATCCCTTCATGGAATACGTAGAAATTTAACAAACTAAAAGTCATAACATTTAAATCAATGCATGCCAATCTGTTCTAGCCGGAACAGAAGCCATTAAAGTTTCCAATCACACTGTAATAGCCAGCTTTAAAAATATTTCAAGACAACCTTCATCCTTGGTGAATAAAATGAAAACACCGCAATATGACTTTGAAAACATCACTAAAATTGAAAGACACAGAATAAGAGCTTAAGATATAATAATTAAACAAACTACTTAAAGTAAATGTTTAATAACTTTTAATATATTTTTTTAAATAAATTTTAATAATGGATTTAAGTAAAACAGCCACTCCCCAGATCACTGCATTTATTCCATCCTTTCCATACCCACTTCTTCCAGCATTGCACATGGATAACAGTTTCCACTCTCACACTCAAGCAGCTATTAACATTCCTCCTACATAACCTTGTCTCCTTTCCAACTTTAACATACAATACTTCTCTTCTTTATCACAGAATTTACTCTACCTTATTTTCCTAACTACCTACTATTTCTCCTCCTGCTAACACCCATTAGTATCTCTCCAAACAATGCTTACAGTATCACTTACTCTGTCAAACACTCCCCACTCTTAAATCCCCAGTTATGCTTACCTGTACTATGCTATATTCTCTTCATTCCAAGTTAAGCATCCCTTACATATCCTCCATCTTCCCGCTATTACTGTATCGTACCACACTTATCACTTTGACTACATCAGTTAATTACTCCTGCTATATGTATATCTATACACTCATTAATCATTTAATAATCTATTCCTGCACCTGTCTAAAAGTCTCTAGAAACGTTCACCAGGCCTACTCCTTCTGCTTCTTCAAGGTAATATCTAAGCTAACCCAGGTGTGTCTCCACTTTCCTGTATCCTAATTAGTGAACATAATTGACCAGATTGATACCTTAATTTCCTTACATAAGCATGATTTAGTTGCTATCACAGAATCATGGGTTAAGGCTAACAATCTTTCTTTACATAATTGTTCCCTAGTTGCAACTACTGTTTTGACCCCAGACACGGCACAAGACAAGGTGTTGGAAGGTACCTGTTATTTAATCGACCATCCTAAATGTCAAGTATTGGAAGATTGAATGGGGAAGTTCGAAAAACAGAAATGTCGAAGCCACGGAAATTCAAATTCTTTCCCAGGGAAATAATTTGGTTGGCTGTTTCTGCGGCTTCAACATTTTCTGTACTGTAGTGCAAAAGTTACGGATCGGGTTAAGGTAAGTGTGTGAGTGTGACAGATGTTGGGATTAGGGTGTGGGTAAGGTAAGTGTGCGAAAGTGACTGACATTAGGGTTAGGGCGCGAGTAAGGTAAGTGTGCGATAGTGATGGACTTTAGGGTTAGGGCACGGGTAAGGTAAGTGTGCGATAGTGACAGACTTTAGGGTTAGGGTGCAGGTAAGGTAAGTGAGCGATAGTGACGGACTTTAGGGTTAGGGCTTGGGTTAAGGTCAGTGCATAGATAGTTGTGTATGTAAGGTGTAGTGTAGGTTTATTAGGTTTTTTGTGTGCTTGTGTTGTGTGTGTGTTTTTTGGAACAGCGAATTTTTCCCCTGGGAAAAAATTTGCTGTTCTGAGTTTTCGTTGTTGTCATATTTCGAACTTCCAAATTCGAACATATGGTGTTTGAAATTTTGGAAGTTCGATTATATGACATAGACCCCGTTGGAACTGTCCTGTTCAGGTCACACTTAAATACTGATTACTTGTCAAGGAAACACTAACGCAAATAATTATTCTAGCTGGCTACTTGTATAGTTTCCTCCCACAAAAATACAGTACATTTCACTGTAGCACATCTAACACACCCTCCTCACTCCCCAAAGTAAATAACCTACTGAAAGAAATAAGTTCCTCCACAAAAAATATCAAAAATCTCATAGTACTTGGATACTTCAGTCTAAACCTGTTCAATCCCATTTCCAATGACCTGGATACTCTTCTAATACCGTTAACCTCACTCAAACTCATATCCCAACCTTTTAGACCCACCTTCAATACATCTCAGCACTCCCTCCTAGATCTCACGTTAACTAACAAGCCATCTTTTATGGCAAACATCACCATCCATTCCACCATCCTTTAGTGACCACTGCCCTATTATTTTTCATATCCATCATACATATGCAAACATGCCCTCAAAGCTCATATCTTTATCACAACATAACTTTCACAAACTGAAATCCACCCTCTCCTTAATTGACTGGTCACCACTTCTGAGCTCATCTAACCCTAACTGTGCTGCAGAACTACGCATCTCTGTACTGACTGACCTCCAGTTTCCCAGTGATCCAAAGACTATACAAACCTATAACTAACAACTAGTTAACCTATGAGATTAAAGCTCCTTTACAACTTAGAGACAATGCTTGGCATTCTTGGAAAGTACTTCCTACTACAGTAAACGGAAAGAGTTACACCCAGCGGCGCAGTCTTGCCAAGCAAGCTATAGGTCATCATAAAAGTCAATTGATGAAATCATACCAAACTTCACTAATAAAATCCCCAAAAAACTTCTGGAAAGAGGTCAAATGACTTACAGGATGGAAGAGCCTTCCCTTCATGAATTTTACATCCTCTCACCTTTCTGCCTCTGATTTTCTTTCTCATTTCAACAACCTTCCCATCCCTTTCTCTAGCCAATCCCAAACTGCATCTGACACTCCCACTTCTTTTCCATGCATCCCTTCATTCTACTTTAGAACTAGCACATGCAAAGACATCTACCCACTGTTTTAACAGATTAAACTTGATAGCCCCCTTGTACTGACCCCCTTCACCCCTGGTTTATTTATCACTGTAGAGACAACATCATAACCCCACTGAAACACATCTACAACTTGTGTATTACACTTAATATTATGCCTATTATCTGGAAGAATGCCACTGTAAAACGTCCTCCTAAGAAATCTATCCTGCAAACCCATTAGACTTTTGGTCCATTTCTATTCTCCCTAACCTAGGAAAGATTCTGGAAAAAAATTCTTTGTTTGCAATTCACTCAATACATCAACCAATGCCACCTTCTCTATCGAAAGCAGCATGGCCTTTGGTCTGGTAACAGTACATCCACAGCTATCTGCACATTTTTTTATTGACCTTACCAGAGCCTTTGATCTTGTTGATCACTCATTTCTCCTGCATTATCTAACTGAAATGGACATTAGTGATGATATACTGCCCTGATTCAAAAGCTACCTAACTGCCACTTCTCAGTTAATTTGAATTCATCCACCTCTCTACACCAGTCCCTCTGCTTAAAGGTGTCTCCCAAGCATCTGTTCTGTCTCCTCTCCTCTTTTCAATTTACATTAACAAGCTTTCTTTTGACTTATTTCATCTTCCTCTCCTGCTTTATGCTGATGACATGGTCCTATTCCAGTCCAACCAGTCTGTCTTTTCTCTTGAATTTGAACTTCAGGCTGATTTTCATGCCCTTATTCAATGAGTGATTGATAAACAGTTACTACTAAATTCCTCTAAAACAAAAACAATGCTTTTTTGGCATTAGGCTAGGTAAGAGCTCACTTCTATCTTCAGGTCTCTAAAAATCCTTAACACTGTTAAAAATATCACTTCTTTCAAATATCTAGGGGTTTGATTGGACCCCTTCCTAAATTTCCAGCTCTACCTGGACAATGCACACACACACACACACACACACACACACACACACACACACACACACACACACACACACACACACACACACACACACGCACACACATGGGCATGCGCGTGTGCTCACGCCAGACATCAATTTGCTTCTTTTCTGGGCTAAAAGGATCTCCCCTTTTCTATCCAGACCCTGTAGAACTACCATAGATAACGGTATCTGCATACCTTGCTCTGACTCTATTTTGGATTGTGATTCGTTCAGTATGTAACTCAGCTCTGATACCACTCTGTATATAATGCATGTATATATTGTATTTTTTCAGTCACTCTGGATATAATATCATTTATTGATTGCCTTTATACTCCCAAGCCAGCTATAATATTCACTTTGTATATAATACATGTGCACTTGATGTTAGCCAAAAGGCTGAGAAGAAACCAAGGGATTGGGATGGAATGGAACTATAGGACTCAGTGTGGCTGGCTCAGTGGGCATCTCTTCAGTGGGGCCAGATGAGAATCAACCGCACCTATGGGAGTGACCATGGCTAGCAGTGGAAGCAGCCATGACTGGGGTGATGATATACTGTCCCGGTCAGTGCATACTATCTGTGTAAGTTTGGACTATGACTGTGCACCATACATCCAGATCCTTGGGCATATACTGGGATCCTTGTGGATATAACAGTGGATGCCAAATTGGGCCACTGATGCTCTCAGCAGGAATGTTTCCTGCAGGTCCCTCTATGCCTTGTCAGTTTTCATGAGGTTCAGCTGATCTTGCAGTTCTTACAATGTTTTCCCTTCCCATTCAGGCCACTCTTAAAATCTCTGCCAAGGTGTGCATTGTGGCTGTTTGTACCTACATCACTGACCTGCACATCCACTGATTGATGCCAGGACAGGAACACAGGTCAGGTAAGGGAATGACCTGTAGTCAAGATGGCGATGGACACCTACACCCTTATCCTCTATGAGGGGTATAAGCTGTCAGAGACAGTGAAGGCCACAGATACAGCTTGTGTGGTGACTCCTTTGCAGCTCATTTGGGGCTAAGATGGACAGGGTGTCCAGTGCTAAATGCAGGTGATGTCACACTGTCATGTCATATGTGAGAGATGTGTGCATGCCCTCCAGTGTAACCATTGCTGACAGTGTCAGTATTTCATCAGACTGTGCCATGTGCGTGGTGCCATTATCAATAGCCACAAGTATGTGAAGACCTGCTATGTTGGACTCTCCAGCACTGGCATATGTGAAAGCATAAAGATAATGTACTTCTTGCAGTTCTGGGACATATCTGTCACTCCCCCAACAAAAGGTGCACATTTATTTATGTCTCTATGCATGTATGTATTTATTTATTTCCATTTGGGAACCGGGGTAGAACACTGATCACCATGGATCATTTTAAGGCTTTACTCATTGGAAGACTAATGTACAATCTAGAAAGTAACTGTATTTCAAAAAGGAAGCAGTGAAACAACAGTGATGTATTATAACATAATAAAGAATAATGTTTGTAATGAAAAGAATATACCTGCAAGTGCTGGAGTTATAATGGAGAGTATAAAACATAGTGTAGAACAAAAAGTTATGGTAGAACACTATAATGCAGTCATGAACACTGGTATTTTATATATAGAAAATGTACAATACTGTACTGAGAAGGGAAAGGGGAAGACAGGGGAGTAAGGGGAATCACACATATGTAGGTCAGTGTATGATACTAATGGAACATGCTAGAACTAACCTGGTACATTCTGCACAAACACTCAGGTAGTTATCACCAAGCTAGCTCCCATATCCAAGCCCCCACTGAATGTGAGTGTTTTCTCACCTAGCCCATATAGGATTAATAGGAACTCCTCCACCTCTGTGAGGTGCTTTTGTGTAAGTTGCCCACATCCTGTGGAGAACTTTTTTTTCTCTTTCTCGTTTTTCTTCTCTCTCTCTGTAGGGTCAGTTATGGTACAGGATGTATGCAGCAATGGCAACGTGAACCTGCACCAGCCAATGTGTGCACTGCTGGGTCAATAGACAAGCAAAGTTACCCTGTGAAAGGTGACTTGAAGGGCTGACTGGTGACCTTTGTAACCACCTGTCTGAGAGTGACCCAGAATAGTCACCGTAGGTCACCTAGTAGCAGGTATTGCAGCTGGTTGTAACTGAGGTAGGCCAAGAACAGGATGTTTGCACTGAGACCCATGAGTGTCTCCTTGTGTAGCTGAGTCTTCTGTGTTATGTTTAATGGAAGATAATGAGTTGCACTACTTAACATGTAAGGGGAGACTATTCCAGAGGCGTGAGAGGTGCTGAGTTATAAACCTGTCCTTCCGCCATGTTTTATTTATCTGCTGGCATTCTCTCATTCTTCCCTGTGCATATTTCATGGTGGCATCCCTCCTACCCTTCTTCATAGAAAAAAAAAGTGCCCCCCCACTCCATCTTCCTTTCACTTTACCCCTTGCATGCGTTCCTCGGTTTGCTCTTGCCCCATTTCTGGATTTCCTATCCTCTCCTTTCCTTTCCATTTATATGATGAACTTAATTGGCATTTCAGTGTGCTGGAAGGCCGCAGGATGTGATGGATTCTGTGTTGAAGAGCTGGGTTAGGAGCACTGAAGGAAATGTCAGGGAATAATATAGCAATAACCCACGCCTGGGTGTGGGTAATGCTAAATTTACCCACGGTTGGCGTGGTTTGGTCCCGAGGCCCGAGGACCAAACAAAGCCAACCGTGAGTAAATTTAGCATTACCCACACCCAGAAGTGGGTTATTGCTATTATACCATGACATTATTTAAGAAAAGAAACTATTACTTTTCTTAAATAATGGCATAGTATAATGCCTGTTTACTGCCCTTCCGCAGATGTCTTGGCATCGCGGCAGTTCTGATGTACTGGCGCCTGCGCGGTACATCAGAGTTGAGCAAAAGCAACGGAGAAAGCAAGATCTCCGTTGCTTTTTAGTCTCGCTATGTTAAATGAGTTTAACATAGCGAGACAGTTTTAAAATAAGCAACGGACATCTCCGTTGCTTATTTTAAAACTGTCTCGCTATGTTAAACCCATTTAACATAGCGAGACAGTGTTTAAAAAAAAAGAGTTATACTAATGGAAAAAAGTCCGGGCGACCGGACCTTTTTCCATTAGTATAACTCGATTTACAACGGGCACGCTGGCCAATCAGCGTGCACGTTTTGGGGGGATCATGGTATAATAAATAAGTTGCTGGAGGATATTAAGTGTAAAAGCTTTCCTAGGAGATTGTTCTGGTGGGTGAATGTTACAGCCATGACCTGGGATGGGAGATTGGTGATACGGGTAAATTATGTAAGGGTATCAGAGAGTTAAGGAGATGGTGTGAGATAAATTCAATCTACAGAGAATATTTTAGGACTTACCTACCATTATTAGCGTGTAAAAATGTAGATAAAATAAGGTATTAAGTACTTAGTGTCAAATTGGTTCTATAGAGAAGATCTTAGGATTTATAGAAAAGAAGGTACATATGACTGTGATCATATATGATAAATATAGTTTACTATCGAAATGCTGACCGGCAACACATTGTTCTGGTCACAACATCGAAAAAAAGTAAGAACGTGAGAGTAATTGATTACAAACAATGTTGAATCTGCTGAACGAATTCAGCAGATTTAACATTGTTATCGAACAGAGCATGTGACTGCCATATAGGAGCACACATAATGTGAAATTCCTATAGTTAACATCAGGGTTTTGCATGGGGGCAAGTCCCCCTGCATCCCCGTGTGGGGGGGCTGCACCCCCCACACCCCCTGCTAACTATATATTCCAACTCTGAGATCGCACTACAGTGAGGAAAGGGATGAATATCTAACACTGCACTACTGCAATCTCTGTGCAGTGTTTTGAGTTTATATCATAAAATGCACAGTATCATTCGTTAATATGACTTTTGAACATGGTATGCTTGGCAGCATGGAAATTTGGACATCTGTAATTTATTTTTCCATGTGTGGAGCATCCACATTCAATATTATGATAGTAAACTGATAAATATATGTGTGGATGTGTGCACTTCTATGAATGTGTGCATATTCATGTATACATATTTATTTATATGTATCTATACATACACACACAGACACTCACACATATGCACAGAATCACATTTATATATGTATTTACATTTACACACATGCACGCACGCACACACACACACACACACACACACACACACATGTATGTTTAGATTGTGGCATATTTATATTATAGCACACATTGCATATATATTTCAGCTACATTTCTCCATTATTTGGCATGCTTCACATATAGATCAATCAGCTTCCCATTTAAACAAACAAAAAACGTTTATTGCAAACTTTCAAGCTTAAGATAAAGAGTTGGGTTTTCTCTAAGTCCGTTTTTACAAATAATGAAAGTTAAAGAAATCCAGAATAACCTTTGTGTGCACACAGTCCTGCCAATAGTTTACTGACTGGAATGTTTCAAGAATTCCCATGTACTCTGCCCTTACTCTGCCTGGCTAGGTTACTCTGTCTTGTTGGAAAAAGTGTACTAGCATCTTAATCTCAACTCCTAGTGGGATTTCTTCTACTGTGAGTCTCCTTACCCAGGCGCTCTGTAACTTCTCTCAGCACTGCGCTCAGGCTGCCCCGGTGAAGACCCCCCTCCCCATTCAGGCAGTCTGTTCTTCCTCTCAGCTCTGTACTCAGGCTATTTCCCACAGCCACACTTGAGGAGTCACTTCTCACTCTACTAAATATTATATGTTGCAATGCCTTCACTACAGAACGGTGGTAATCTCCCATTTTCTAGACTCTTGGGATTTTAACTATAACTATATAACTGCTTTTATCTCTCTCTGATGAACTCCTTATCTTTCTGCAACTCTGTCCTGCTTCGATGTATACTATATTACTTGTCTGTTTGTTATATTTTAGCTTTCTCTATATATTACTGATATGCCTTCTTGAATTCAAAATGTGCCTTGAGTTTAGATAGGTGTTCTTGTTTTCTGTTATTGTTTGCTTTATACTTACTATCGCCGATCTAATTTCAATATGTAATCCTTGTAGCACTATAAAACTGATAGCTCCAGTAAAACTCACTCTACAAAAATACAAGCAACAGAACTCCAAAGGAAATGAAAATTTGAGCCAGTATACTTGAACAAATATAACTCAAGCTTGAAAGACTAAGTGAAACTAATATGAAAATGCAATATAAGGGCATATGGCTAGGATATTTGCTACTAACTACAATGGTATCCATTTTAAGGGCTCTCCAAGCCATCTCCAGTGTCACCCGAATAACGAATGGTTAGTTAGCATAACATTTTTAATATACATGGACAGCTTACTTTTAACTTTAAACAACCACCAAAAGTTACCCAGAATAATGATTTATTTTAGTAACACCTGTTGAAACTTTATGTGGTTTCAGTTTAAAACTCAGAAAAAATGAAACAACAATATTAAAAGTTGCAAAAAAGAACATTTTACTTTAAATAATAGATAAGATTCAGATTTTTGTAATGGTATTATTACAGAGGTTTATTTTGTAGCATCAACTGAAATGCAGCAACAACATATTAAAAGACTAAGGAATTAGTTAAAATAGTCTTTTCTGAACATCTCTAAAACATTGGAAGAACCATTTTTAAAAGATAAAAATGATATGTCATTTGATTTGACTGGTTCCATGGTGTAGAGAGATTAATACCTCACCCCAACCCCAATGACCTGTGATTGAGTAGTGGTCTGGGTGCTAGTGGAGCCAGTAAGGGAGGGGTAAAATGAAAAGTCAATGAGGGTTCATCAATCATGGGAGGTTGTTTGGTCTACTAAAATGCCACATCCATTGTAGGAGTGGGTTCAAGGCATGTAGTATTTGGATTGGAGCATATGACTGGTTCATGAAAAGTTGTTTTTGATAGCCTTCTTCAAGTGCATACAAAAGAGTGCACATGCCCTAAGAAGGAACTAGAAGTCCTTGCAGTGATGTGAGTAAACATCATCCACCAGGAGTGAGGTTAAAATTAAGATGTAATCCCTTTCCTCACCAGAGTATACAGCTGATAGTGCCAGGGTCACCCCATAGTTCCCTGGCCTGGGAGTAGTGCAGGTCTGTCTTTAAACATGGATGTTTCTAGTCTGGAAAGGGTCAAGCCAGAACTCTGGCTGTTGGGATAAGGGTAGTTCTGGTGCAAGAGCAAGATGATGTATATGGTGGGGAAACGAGAGATACCACCACCTTTCATAGCTGCTTAACTGACAACCATCGACCAGGATGCTCTCATTCCCAATCCCCAGCCATCCAAGTGTATGTCACCATTTTTTAACATCTTTATTAAGTTATCACTTTAGACACAGGTAAACATAACATTAACAGAAAATAAAACAAACCATATTAAAATGTTTTCGACTTACACACATTATACATCACATATCTTTTCTTTCCTTGTAACTATCATCAGTCCATCATTATGTAAATTGCTGAATTCCTGCCTTCACTTAAACTTCACTCCTCCTCCTCCTTCTGAGCATTATTATGCATGTATTGTTCCCATGATTTCCATTTATTTCTGTGTATTTTTTTCCTTTCCTTTTCTTCCCACTTACAATTCTTTTATCACTTTTATAATGTTCAATACTTCATATACAGCTGGTTTAGACTCTGATTTCCATTTTCTAGTAATTGTTTTTTTTGGCAGCTAACAGAATCAAAAATAAGGCATTAGTATGTGTAGGTAATTCAGATCATGTGTCCTAGCACAAAAGAATTATTTCCTCAGTCACAGCCATGTGCTTCCCCAATATTTCTGACAAAGTCCTCTTAGGAAATTTTTAAGTTCTGCCAACTCATTACACTCTCATCACGTCTTCCAAGATACCTCTTTCTTCCCCATCACACCTACAGCATTTGCTATCTACCCAAGGAAAAATTCTTTGAAGTCTATTTAGTGTATAAAAATACCTATGCAAACACTTCCAAGCAAAGATCTTAAACTGTGTGGAATTTGTTGCATACTTGGGAGCCATACATATATCCACCCATTGTTCTCTTGTAAATTACTTTTCCAGTCTCTCTTCCCAATATTTTCTAACCTCCTCTGATTGATTCTTAAAGTTAACATGCAATATTTTATATGTACTACTAAATATCCTTGTTAACATCAGCTTCAGTTCTAGATTCAACTAAAAACTCTACAAGAGCAGGTATTTCAGTTTTTCTTTGCCTATGTTTTGCTATCAATTCCTGGTAGGAAAAGCAGTCTCTAGCTTGCAGTCCAAATGTTTTCTTGTCCTTATCCCGCTCAGTTACCTTTCACTGCCTAGTTATTTGCTTCCAAAACCTTGGCTCCTATGCCAGGTTTCTCCTGTAATACCAGCCCCCTCTTGCTTATTTTCTTTGGCCCTTCTTGCAAGCATCCCTATTGGCAAACTCTCCTTTCTCCATTCTCATATTACTTCTTAGAATATGTTTTATTACTTTATGAATATAATATTCTGTATGGTTGTCATTATTCTCCTTAAGGATCTGCGTCCAAAGTCCCACTCTCACTCTCTTCATTTCCTGAACTCCTCTCCATTTTGTCATCATTCCTTTCCATTTTGAATTATAATCTTCTGCTTCTGTTATGTATATGAGCCTTAACTGCCTAGCTCTAAAATATCCCTTCAAATAGGTAATCCTAAGCCACCTTGTTCTATTGTCAGGATAAACGTATCCCACTTAGCTCTTGTCCAAGGATATGTCACCATTAGGCTAATTTTCACTTGAAAACAATGCTCTTTCTACATCCTGATTTGGGGATTAAATGGATGTGGTGGACTAGAGAAATGAATGGGTCAAAACAGTTGATGGTGGCTTTATATAAGTACAATGGACAAAAAAATTCATAAAAAAGCATTTCTCATTGGATCGTCATTGTAACAAATTCTATTATTACTCCCCAATAGGTCAGGTATAACAAATTTAGATGCGCATAGAAGAAGTCCATTTGGTTAAGTGGTTTCCATGAATCCCATGGGATATTTTGAGAGTATTCTGGATCCTGAGATCCAGATGCCTGCACAGTGTGTGGTTTAATTAATCACCTGGTTTACACATATAATTCCTATAAGCTAGTTAGTTTAAAGCAGCTCTCTCACCAGTTTTGTCTTTTTATCAGAAGTGACACTTCTTGTAATAATGACAATGGCCTGATTAAAAAAGAAAAACTTAAGAAAATGTGAAAAAATGTGGAAAAGGAGTAAGCTGTAGATATTTTTAAAACTTTCCATGGCCATCAATTCCCAGAGGGAGGGGGATACGTGGACATTATATCCATTGAAAATAACAAGTCCCACCATTATAACAAATGATAGTAACGACTTCAAAATGTATAATTATAGTGATTTATGCTTAGACAAAAGACATGCAAATCTTTTTGCAAAAGATTTAAATTTTGTACCTATAAGGAAAGCTAGGATAGCTGACCTTATCACTGATATGAAGTTGTATACTAGAAGGCTGAATTTGGCCATGTGGTTCAAAAAATACTCAAATTATTGAGCATGATAAGTTTCAACTTTCCAGTGTGTTTAAACCCCTCCCTTGAATTTACAAATTCAACTATATGAAAGAATGTGTAAAAGGGATTTTAGAAGTGTGATGTCTTCTAATAAACGTAGAGTTCATTATAATTTGAGTAAGAAAGAAGTGGAATTGTTGACAGAGGTTTGTACTGATAAATCAATAAGGGTTATGAAACCCGATAAAAGTGGGGGTTAGTTGTCTGGAACTCTTTTTATTACACCAAAAGAATGGATTGTTTGTTAAAGAACAATGATAGTTATCATGAAGTCTCTCTTAATGAAGTCAACATCTCTTATGGTAAAGTTATTCAATATTTGTATAATATGTGTTTGGATGAGTTAATTGATGATATATATGAAATGTTACTTGATGCACAATATATGATACCAGGAATTTTTGGTATTCCAAAAATATGTAAAGATTTAAACGACTCCCAATTAAGACCAATTGTTAATGTTATTAATTCTAAGACCTACCCTATGTCTAAGTAGATTGATTTTGTATTGAAAGACATACATACATACATGATAACGTGTATATGTTAAAGGATTCATGGGACTTTCTTACCCGAATAGTTCCATCCTTATATCAAGATGATCTGATTTTTGTAACAGTGGATGTTAAAGATCTTTTATGGTCATTCCCCACGATATAGGGGTGTTGTGGTTAGGTGGATATTTAAATAAGCGTACTATGTTTGAGAATAAGGTGATTAATAAAAATCACCATGTTATTAGAATTAGTGTTACTTAATAATTATATTTATTTTGAAAGGTCATAATATCACCAAAACAGGGGTAGCTATGGGTGCTACCTGTGCCTCCATTTATGCCAATATAGTTATGGCCTACTGGGAGGAGACATTTATTCTCCAATCAGAATTTAAAGATAACTGGAATCTTTATAGCAGATTTTTTGATGGTATATATATTTTTTGGTTAGTGAGTGTAGAACAACTAGAACAATTTATGAACTATATTAATAAATCTACTATTTTTTAAGGTTTACTTATTTCTCAATCTGGCACAACAGTTGCATTTTTGGATGTCAGTTTATCAAAGGATGTGAATAAGAAATGTTTCATTTCTACTATTTATAGGAAAGTTACATATTGTAATACCATGTTCCATTTTACAAGCTGCCATCCCTTTTATCAGAAGAAAACTGTAGTAAAGGGAAAATGGTAAGAGCAGTGAGAATGGTGTCTGATAATAGTATGTTTCTGGATGAAATCAACATGTTTAAAAATATGTTTTTATCTGGAGGTTATCCTCATAGTTTAATTGAGCAAGTAGCTAATGAGGTCCTTATAAAAAGGGACAAATGGATTTATGTACCCTTGTTAGGTCAAAAAATATAAATATTAGTGCCATGAAAAAATACAATGTTTGTAAAGCCCTGATTATAACTTACAATGCTCACACGAAAGATGTAAGGAAGATTGTAAGTGATAACTGGAATATCATTTGGGTTGATGATGAAATCGGTACCATTTCCTGACCCCAACCCAAGATTATTTTCAGGAGAGATAGAAATTTTAAGAACATGTTGGAAAGTTGTATAAGTAATATGGGCTACACTAGGGGAGACAAAAAGGACACCTTTAAGTGTAGTTTGTGTGTTCAATGTAAACATAATTTAGAGGGTGAAATGATTATTGTAAATGAAAATGAATGGGTTAATCCGAAAACTTATTATAATTGTACCTCAAAGGGGTTTACATAGCAGTATGCCAAACGTGCCCTTGATACTATATTGGTAAAACAGAAAGAATGTTAAAGGAATGCATTTATGAACAGTCATATGATATTACTCGGTATAATAATAATAATAGGTTCATAGGTTTATAGGTAGGTACTAGGCTATTGGCCCTAGGGCCTATATAAGCCTAGCCAAATGGTACCCTGGCTTTTGCCACCCAAGTAAATTATTTTCCTGTGCCCCTGTCAAGCAGAGCCACAGAAGTGATCCCCGGGGTGAATTTCCTATCTCCCATCCAATCATCAAGATTTTTCTTGAAGAGTGCTAATGAGGAGCTTTGTTTGATATAGATAGGTAGTTTGTTCCAGAGTATGGGAAGTCTCTGGGACAGGAATGTTCTGTTTATTGTGGTGACAAGGTTTAGGTCCCTAGAGCGTGTAGCTCGGAGAGATTGGGATTTCTTTAAGTGGAGCATGTCCAACAGCTCTGGGTTTGACATAGCTTTGTATGTTAGGCAGAGATCGTCTCTGAGTAGGCGATATGTGACAGAGTAAAGCTGGAGTTTTTTGAGACGGTCTGCATAGGGCATCTGTTTGAGACTGGTAATCCTCTTTGTGAGGTATTTTTGTGGCCTTTCCAGTTGTTGTAGATGTCTTGTGAGGTACATACCAAAAGGGGCGTTGTACTCTATAATGGGTCTAATGAGTGATGAGTAGAGGGGAACAATGACCTCTTTTTTCCTGGATGAGAATCCTTTTGTGATGAGGTGTGCCACGTAGAAGGATTTCCTGACTACTGTGGTGATGTGATTATCAAAGGAGAGACTACTGTCCACCTGTGTCCCAAGGTCTCTTATCACACTTTTGGTGTTAAGTAGACTACCGCCTATGTGGTAGTTCATGGGTACAGAGTTTCTACCAAAAGGGATGACAATGCACATTTTTGCACTGATCTTGGGGCCATGGCTTTAACACCAGGTGTCTGTCTCAGTGAGGCCCTTTTGTAGGATGTCCACATCATTAGGAGTTTTGATTATGGCTCCTAGTTTGCAGTCATCTGTGAACATTGTTAGTCAAAGACCTTCTGTGTTAGCCTGTACTTCAGAGCAGTAGATACCAAACAGGAGAGGACCCAGGACTGAACCCTGTGGTACTCCATTTGTCACTGGTCTGAAGATGGATTTAGAGTCTGCTACTTTCACAGTGTGAGTTCTGTCAGTGAGCCAGTTGGCAACCCATCTTGTGACATAGGGATTTATACCTAGTTTAGTGAGTTTATCTATAATTCCAGAGTGGGGGATGGTGTCAAAAGCCATGGCGAGATCTAGATAGGCTGTGTGAATCACTTTACCCTCATCTACGGCTTTGGTGACCACTTCAAAGAAGTCTATCAGGTTTAGGAGACATGATCTGCCTTTTACAAACCCGAACTGGGTAGGGTCCAGAGTTTGGAGATTGCCAATGTCATTGTTTATAAGTACCATGATGAAACGTTCCATAGCCTTGCAGACCAGGCTCATCAGGCTAATGG
This sequence comes from Protopterus annectens, assembly GCF_019279795.1. Lineage (NCBI taxonomy): Eukaryota > Metazoa > Chordata > Ceratodontiformes > Protopteridae > Protopterus > Protopterus annectens. Next base: position 93,618,798 of record NC_056738.1, on the reverse strand, counting down.
GGCAGTAGTTCCCGGGGTCTGTGGTGGCTCCCCCTTTATGGAGTGGGATAACCATTGCTGTGTGCCATTCAGAGGGCACAAAGCCTTAGCTGAGGCTATGATTGAACATAGTACTTATGTGGGGTGCCAGTTTGTTCTGTAGTTCATGTAGAACGCAGCCTGGGATGTTGTCAGGTCCCATGGATGCTGTGTTCTTGACTTTGGAGAGTGTGTTTTTTACCTGTACAGCCATGATTACGGGAACTTTGCATTCTTCCAGTATAGAGATGAGCCCTTTAGGGGGTGAGAGAGGGGTAAAGTTAGCACTGCACCTATCTGCCAGGATGTTGGCAATATCAGTTGGTTCTGTATGTTTAGTGCCATTGTGCTGTAACTCAGAGCAGATCTGAGTGTTGCCATTGAGATTCTTAACGTAGCTATAGAATGCTTTGTCGTTGTCTTTAGAATCAGTGGCAATTTTGTTTTTGTAACTAGCTTTGGAGGATTTTATGAGGGATCTCAGCTTCTTACTGAGGCTAACCACGAAGTTCCTCCAATCATGGGATTTTACTCTTTTTTGCAACAGTTTCTTTCTTCTGTTGTAGAGTTTGTTTATGGCAGGGGACCACCAGATTGGTTCCTTTTTTTGGAGGATAGCATCTTGGTTCTGTTAGGGATTGCACCATCCATGCACTCGTGTAAGTGCTTATAAAGTGCATTTGACCAGGATTCAGCAGTCATACCTCTATTGTCCATCAGCATGGGTGCCGTGAAGTTTGCCACTTCTGTCTTAAGAAGCATGAAGTTGGCTTTGAATAATTTTTTTACGGTGGTTTCCCTAATGGGGGTGGGGTGGGGATCTGGATGTCTAGGCTGATTAGCTTGTGGTTAGATCTGACCAACGAGGAAGTGACCCCTGGTGTGGAACACCGGTTGCCCATGTTGGTAATGATCAGGTCTAGGATATTGGTGCCCCTGGTGGGGGTGTGGATAAGTTGATCCATGGCATTGGAATTTATGAATTCCAGAAAACGTTGAGCACAAGAGTTGGTACATGAGTAGTTTTCCCATTTAATGGTGGGGTAGTTGAAATTGCCCATTATTAGGGTGTTATGTTGTGTGCTCAATGTAAACATAATTTAGAGACATACATTAGGTAAACATGTGTAGAAATGTTCTGATCATTATTTTAAATTTTGGATACTTGCTGGTATTCATGTTGATGTTAGAGGTGGTCTATGGAAACTTAAACTTGAAGTTTTAAAGTTAAAATGACAGCTGGTAATGTGCGCTGATAAATATCCAGGGTTGAATTAAACTGTTTCCATTGATAGTGTGCTGAGGTTAAGGCAATTAAAATTTTACAGTTTTAAAATTATAATGTTATCTTGTACGTTATGAATTAATTATAGTATATTATTGTGTTTTTTGCATTTGTGTTTTATATGTATTTTTATGTACTGTGGTTTTAAGATTTGTTAATTAAGGAATGATATCATTTAGTAAAACTTATTTAAATGCATTAATTTGTGAGGGTAATGTTTTGATGAAGGCCTTGTACAGTGTTGGACAAAAGTGCTTAACCATTGTATATGTCGCTTTTAAATAAATGTGTTCTTAGTCCATTTGGAGAAACTGGTTTTATTTGGATAATCAATTCCCATAGTGATTTGCATCCAAAATTCTGTACATTGGCAGTTACATGTACAAAAACAGAAGATAAATTATTTTGTGTTAACGACTGTAAATACTTTTAAAAATACATATTACACATTTTTGCAGTGAAAAAGACAATAAAGAACATATATAACAATGTTATAACTTTTTAAATATTCACTATGAATTATACCTCATTATTCACCTAATAAAACGCTGTTTTCCTAATTTTATGAAAGTATACAATATTTTTAACTCATACTTTGAACAAACTCAGCTTGACATGGTATTAAAATTTAGAGAAACCAGTCACAATCAAATTACTTTACTGGGCTTGGTAAAGCAGCAAAGAACTGATTCAGTTTCTCAGGGATTGGTCTGTTTAAAAATTAAATTGCAGAGCCTGTTGGACTTCCACCATACTAATATGGTAAACTACCATACAAGGTTTTAGTGGCACATCTGTATCTTGGAAGGAACCTGGGTATTTAAGTGATGGAGATTTTCTTCATAATCTTGAAATACTGAAATCTCGAATTTCAGTATCTCGAGGCCATGAAGCCAAAAGCCCATAAAGCCGAAACCCCAGAAGAGCGAAATTTAAAATCACGATTTCTATACTAAGCATACCGCACACACAGACATAAACATACACCTCCCGACACATACACAAACACCCCCCCCACACACACATCCCCTACTTAAGTATACTAACTCCGAGGTCGCACTACACAGACAAACACACAAAAACACCACTGCACAAGCTACATTCCCTTTGCACACACACATCACACTAACAAAACACACGGACACACACTAAAGCCCCTACCCAAAACCTGTAAAACACAAACACTTACCTACATCTCCAGCATCCACTCACACACTGCAACACCAGAACCGCTAATTCAAAATCTCAGAACTTCGGGATTTTGAATTTTGTGCTTCTGGGGTTTTGGTATTCTGCATTTTCGCCTTTCTGGTCAAGGGATACTGAAATTCGGGATTTCTGCAATCCGAGATTCTGAAGGGAACCCAAGTGATAGACATGTCCTTTTGTAAACACTCGGTGGATAAAGACTTAAGAGATTTGCTCTACTTTTTTAGCTTATACCCCCATAGTCAGAGTTAGTTCAACAGGCACAGACCTTCGGGAGCTGTACAGAACTGCAGTATAACCAGTATGGTTAGCTGTATTGGTTACCAAGGGCTTGATCTTAGTCTTTTTTGACTCAAGCATTTCCTACTACAGAATTTCCAATCTTTATTGACTATGAAGAGGTTGATGTCAGTCTTGCTTGAATCAGATGTCTCCTACAGAATTTCCTCAAGGGAATGGTAATGTTTTCCCATGAATTTTTGTTTGGTGGACTTGCTGAATTTTTTGATATTTGCTTTATTTCTGGGGAACTTTTACTTTGCATATTTAAATTAGTATCTTTGTGGTTTTGTGTCCCCTTGCTTGCCAGTCATCAAGCCTCCTTCAACTGTCTTTCTATATTGGCTATCCTCTGTACAGGGGTGAAAGCTGCCCAAAAGGGCAATCATTCAGGCAGCCTTGAGGATTTTGTGTCCAGCATACTGGCAATGAAGGCCTATGGTGTGAGCCCTAAACCCTCCCTCCTGGGTGGGAGAGCAAGCAGCACTTATCACTGCAAAAACCAGAGTGCCCTTCTTGTGTGAGTAAATACTCCTGTGCACCTGTGATAAGGGTTATCCTTTACCAGGTTTGGTGACTGAGCACCCAGCACCCATTCCGGGGCTGTCCTTCACATCACTGCCCCTCTTCCAAAGGATCATGGCATTGGATGACACCAGACTGCCTCCCTCCTCCCTGGATACCCATGCCAGTCCTCAGCATATCAACTCCAACAGATCTCCAAGCTGTTAACTGATACCAGATGCCTGGGCTGTACTGAGAGTTTTATTCCCTTATGCCAGTAGAGATGGCTTAAATTACTTTATTTTTAACTTTATATTTTGAAGTATATTTAATTTAGTATATACATAGTTGTAGTTTTGGAAAAGTCACAATGTAACCATGTAGCAAATCGCAAAATTAATAATAAGAAAAAAATCCTAAGTAGAGGACACTAAAACTAAAACTGTATAAGAAAACAAAGAAGACTTCTTGTCTTTATAGGAGACATTCCACAAGGAGAAAAAAAGTTGCCAAAGAATTCAGACTTAAAATTTTACAGGAGAAAGAAAATTCTAAAAAGAAAAAAAAAGATTAGTTAGATCAGAAAACAAAAAGAATATTATAATTATATAAATTCATATAGAAAGGTTAGAAATCTAGGTTTATCATTTATAACTAGGAATCACACTTTAACCAATCCTAAGTTAATACTGAATGCATTTAGGACACACTTCTCAAATATTGGGAACAGTAAGAAAGTAGACAGAGTCACTCATTTTTATCAATTAGCAGCACAGGGAGATTTACGTAATTTAATAACTCATGTATCTATTAACAATGCACCGAAAAAAACAATCAAAAAAGTACTTCCATGGGCCCAGACATAATTTCACCAGTTATGATAACTAATCTATTTTAATGCCATTATTAAAATATCACTTACACTAATAGAAAAGAAAACAAACCATATAAACATTTTTTCCATTTACACTCATTATACATTACATATTATCTTGCATTATAACTGTCTTTTGCCTAACATTACATTACATAAGTCACTCAATTCTTTCCTCCACTTAAACCTCACTCCTCTTCTTCCTGAACATTAGTATGTATGCATTGTTCCCACAACCTTTACTTATTTCTGTGTAATTTGCTCCTTCCCTTTTCCAAAGATCAGTCTTCTAGTTATTTCATCTATTTTACAACATTCAGTACTTCTAATACAGTTGTTTTAGATTTAGATTTTGATTTTCTAACAACTGCCTTTTTGGCAGCCAACAGAATTAAATTTAATAAGCCCTTAGTATGTCTGGACAATTCATATCCTGTGCCCCAGCTCAAAAGAATATTTTTTTAGTTATAGCCACTTGCTCTCCCAATAATCCTGACAGAGTACTCTGTAGTGATTTTGATTAAATCTGCTAACTCATTATGCTCCCAAAAAATATGTTCCCAGTTAACTTTTTCTTCCCCATCACATCTCCTGATTTGCTGTCTACCTGTGGAAAAATTCTTTGAAGTCTGTTTGGTGTGTACAAATACCTACGCATACCCTTCTGAGCAAAAATTCTAAAATCCTAAACCTTCTGGATTTTGTTGCATACTTGGGAGCCATACATATGTCCTCCCATTGTTCCATTGTAAATTGCTTCCCTAGTCTGTCTTCCTAATTTTTTCTAATCTCTTTCAATTGATTCTTATAGTTATCATGCCATATTTTATATGCCCTACTAATCATCCCCCTTTTAATAGTAACTAGTTTTCTAGATTTCACTAAAAAAATCTATCAGAGCAAGTTTTTCATTTAGGACTCCCCATCCTTTTCTCTTTGCCTGTACTCTGATACAAATCCCTGATAGGGAAGGCAGTCTCTATACAGCAGTCCAGTTTTTTTCCTGGGCTTTGTTACCTTTTCCTTTTTAGTTATTTGCTCCCATTATCTTGATTTCTTTACCAATTCTGTACAGTAAAATCCATCCCTCTCTTGCCTATTTTCTGTACCCTTACTTGCAGTCATCCTTATTGGCAAAATCTCCTTTATTTATTCATATGTTGGCTTAGTTCATAAAATACTTTCTGCAACTTTATGAATGTAATATTCCATATGGGGATTGCTATTCTCTTTAAGAGTCTCCATCCAAACCCCCATTATCTCCTTATTTCATGAACCCCCTTCCATGCTTCATTATCATCCCTTTCCATTTTGAATTATAACCTTCTGCTTGTGTTGTGTGTAACAGCCTTAACTGTGTAGCTCTAAAATATTCCTTCAAATCAAGAAAACCTAAACGCACCTTCTACTGACAGGATTAACTTATCCCACTTGACTCTTGCCCTCTTTACTTCCAAGATAAATTTCTATGTCTCTTTATTATTTATTGTCCACAACTTTTCCTCTGGTTGATAAAAATATTCCAGACCTGTATATAAAACTAAAGAAACTGAAAACATTTTTACTGTTTCTATCTTACTATCCATATCCATAAATCAGAGCTTCCAATTTCTCAGTTTTTGTATTATCTTTTGTTTAGTCTGTTCCCACACATCCTTAGCTGTCATAAAAGCATCCTTTTCTACACATACTCCCAAATACTTCATTTTATCATGTCCCCATAAATATGGGTATTGCTAACCCAAATCATGACTGGGTACATACTTTATAGTTATAGTCTTTGTTTTAGCCTCATTAATTTCTGCTCCTGAAAAGACTTGAAACTGTCTGAAAATTTTACACAACACCATCACATCCTTTTCTGGATTTATCAAGTACAAAATAATATCATCTGCAAATAAAGTTAGCTTTTCTTGATTACCATACCAATTATATTCTTGAATTTCTAAGTGCCTTATTTTCTTTACCAGTAGTTTTAAATCTAAAGCAAATAACAAAGGGAAAGAGGAAACCCCTGCTTGCTTCCTTTGTTCAAACACAACTTATTGGAGATAAACCCTCCCACTTTAATTATTGCAACTAATCCTTTACATATTCTCCTTATTAACATTATTATTGTATCAGGGAATGCAAATGCTTCCATTGCCGTACTCCTAAAATCTCATCTTACATTGGTGAATGCTTTCTGTGCATTAGCAATAGTGGTATTTTCTTACATTCTGCTTCCATCTGGGACATCATTCTATTAATGTTTTTTTTAAACAGGAAACATCTTTATTAAATTATCATGTATCACATAGACAATCATACATTTATATAAATGAAAACAAACCTTATTGACATAATTTTAGTTCCAGACATTATACATCACTTAGAATCTATCCAGTCATTGTTAGTCAAACATTATATAGCTCATTCAAATCCTGACTTCTTTTGAACCTTATTCCTCCTCTGCATGTATTGTTTCCACAATTCCCATTTTCCTATGTAATTTACTCCAACACTTTTCTAAAAATTCCCATTCTAGTTGTTTTATCTCTGTTACTTTATTTACTACTTCTAGTACAGTTGGTTTAGACTTTGATTTCCTTTTTCTAGTAATTGCTTGTTTGGCAGGTACCATAATTAGACTCAGCAGGACCTTACTATGTCTAGGCAATTCTGATTCTTTATCATAGCTCAAAAATCATTTCCCTAATTACACTAATGTGCTTACCCAGTATCTCTGACAAAGCAATCTGCAGGAAATTTGTAAAGTCTGCCAACTCATTACACTCCCAGAAAATATGTTCCCAGTTACCTCTTTCTTCTCCATCCCACCTCCATTTGCTGTTTACCTGAGGAAAAAACTCTGGAGTCTGCTTGGGATATAGAAATACCTATGTAAACACTTCCAGCAAAGATCCTGAATCTTCTAGACTTTATTGCACACTTGCGAGACATACATATATCCCCCCTATTGTTTCTTTGTGACTTGCTTATCAAATTTCTCTTCCCAATCCTTTCTTACCTCCTCTGATTGATTCTTATAGTTAATATGCAATATTTTGTATGCTGTACTAATTATTCATTTTTAAACAGCGGCTTCTGTTCTAAATTCTACTAAAAACTCTACAAGTGCTGGTCTTTCACTTAGGATCCTCTGTTTTGTTCTCTTTGCCAATACTCTAATAACAATCCTTGACAGGGAGACAATCTCTATCCTGCAGTCCAAATAAATTCTTGGCCTTTTCCTATTTTATTACCTTTCCCTCTCTAATTACTTGCTCCCAATACCTTGGTTCTTTTAACAGTTTTCTTCAATAAATTATATCCCCCTCTTGCCTATTGTCTGTATCCCTAATTGCAATCATCTCTATTGGCAGAACCTCCTTTCTCCATTCCCATGTTGGCTTAGTTCTTGGAATACTTTATGCTATTTTATGAATATAATACTTGGCATGGCTATTGTTATTTTCCCTTAAGGATCTGCATCCAACATCCCAGTCTGTCCTTGTTTCTTGATCTTCCCCTGTTTCATCATCATCATCATCATCATCATCATCATCATCATCATCCATTTCCACTTTTAATTCTAGGTTTCTGCTTGTGCTGTGTATAGGAGCCTTAAGTGTGTAGCTCTGAAATACTCATTCAAGTCAAGTAATCCCAAACTGCATTGTTCAATTGGAAGAATCAGCTTATCCAACTTGACTGTGTCATCTTACCCTCCCAAATGAAATCTTTCAGCTTTTTATTAATTGCTATCCACAACTTCTCCTGTGGTTGATAAAAATATGCCTGACCTGTGTATAAAACTAAAGGGACTAAAACATTTTAACTGGTTGTATCTTGCTATCCATATCCATATAACATAACTTCCAATTTCTCAGTTTTTGTATTGTATTTTATTTAGTCTCATCCTACATACCCTTAACTGCCACACATCCTTTTTAATCCATACTCCCAAGTACTTTATTTTATCATGTCCCCATAAATATGGATATTGCTGAACCAATTCATGGTCTGGGTATATAATTTACAGCTATTGTGTTTGTTTAAGCTTCATTAATTTTGTAATTTTTTTATCCTGAACATTTTTGAAACTACCTCAAAATGTTCCACAACACTGAAATGTTCATTTCTGGTTTTATCAGGTATAAAATAATATAATCTGCAAACAGAGACAGCTTTTCTTGACCACCATACCAATTATATCCTTGAATTTCTGAATCTCTTAATTTCTTTGCCAATGGTTCTAAATATAGTGCAAATAGCAAAGGAGAAAAAGGATACCCCTGCTTGGTTCCCCTGCTCAAACAGAAGTTATCAGAGAGGAACCCACCCACTTTAATGTTTACCTCTGATCCCTCATGTATCCACCTAATCAACATTATAATTTTATCAAGGAATCCAAATGCTTCTATTGCTCTGCTCATAAACTCCCACCTTACTCTGTCAAATGCTTTCGCTTAATTAAGACCCACCAACAGCTGTGGTATTTTCTTACATTCAGCTTCCTTCTGGATCGTGAGTGTTCTCTTAAAGTTGTCAAATGTTTGCCTCCCCTCTGCAAAACCCCATTGGCCCATGTCTATCAATTTTGGCCACCTTTGCCATTCTTTTAGCCATTATAGACATAAACACTTTATAATCATGGTTTAGATTTCAAATGGGCCTGTATGAAGCTGGATCTAATGGGTCTTTACCCTCTTTAGGTATTACAGCCACCACTGCTTTCTTCCAGAATGTTGGTGCTGCTCTTCCTCTTAAAATACTGTTAAACAAAACCCTCCAGATTTGTATCAGTTTCTTACCCTACTAGCTTCCAAACTTCCACAGGAATACCATCTATTCCCAGGGAATTTCCTGTTGATTGGTTGTATATCACAGTTTTATCTCATCTCCTCCTATCCTAACTAGTATTAACTGCGCCTCATCTCCCTTAACCTTGGCATATTTAATTCTTCTATAAACATTTCCATTTGTACCTTTTCTTGATCTCCATATTTCTCTGCTTTATACAGACTTTCATAAAATTTCTGAAATATTTCTAATACCTCTACAAGATCTCTTTTTATCTTCCTAGTTTTAGGCTCCCTAAACTTGGTGACACTCTTTCTACTTTCTGTTGCCTTAGTCATTGCACTAAAAGTTTTTGTGCTCTGGCATTATTATCAAAGTACAGTTGCTTAACAGCAATCTTTCTAAACTCATGCATATTATTGAGACAATCCTTTATTTTCTGCTTAGAATTCTACAATTTCTCCTCTACTTGTTCTCTGAGATTCCCCTTGTTCTGCAATACTTTAACATTTATCAGTCCCTCTAAATAATTCTTGTTGCTTCTTAACCATATTTCTTTTTCTTTTATTTCCACCCTATTTTTAAACTCCACTTCAATTTTATCCCAGCTACTAACTATATTTTCAGAAGAAATCTCTGTCTTCTGTAATAAATCCTGAATAATTTCCACTACCAATTCCTTAAATTCCTTTCTTTTCAATAGATAGGTGGGAAAGCACCAGTGGCTCATTTTTATTTCCTTACCGTGTAGTTTTATTTTCGTTATTATTGGTGTGTAATCTGAAATAGTTATCGGATGCATATCAAAACTTTCAATTAAATGCACATATTCCTGTGAAGTGTAAGTTCTTTCTAGCCTAGCCCAATTTTTGTATCTTGGGGAATAATATGTAAATTCAGTCTGAACTCGTACTACTACATTCACATCTTCCATGCCAAATATTTTCATAAATTTCTTTAAAAATATATCCTCCTTTGTTAGATATTCCCTTCTGGGGCCCCCAGACACATCTTCCTTGCTGCAAATCAAATTCTAGTCCCCATCTATAAGTAATGTTCCCTGCTGAAAACTGATTAGTTCTCCCAGAATTTTCTTAAGCTCCATTATAACAGCTTTAGGTGAAATATAAATACATGCCAGTGTAATCCTCCTCCCTTGCCAGTAGCCCCTTAATGCTGTATATATCTACTATTATCAATTTTATTCTCTTCTATCACGATTGGAGCTCCTCTTGCAATTAATCTAAGTACTGTTCTTTTCTTTTGCCCCAGAAATTCTGCTGAAAACCTTTCTTTATCAAATTCACGTTTAGTTCTTTCCCAATATGTCTCCTGTAACATAACTGCACTCTTCATTTTTTAATATAGTTCACTACTCTTTCTTTTTTTTCTATATATCCGTGAGACAATTAACATTTAAAGATAGTATTAAAAGGTCATTATATTGAAAAGTTATTATTACCACCTTTTATTTGTAACAGCTTTTTGTTACATATTTAGTCCCAGCTTTTGTGTTACATGCACACACTAATGTTTGGTAGACTGACCTTTTATACAGTTGTTTTTTGTCATATTCATTTGAGTCTATGTCACATCTTACAAAACATTTTGTTTTATTGAAAGCCCTCAAACTAAAAATAAATACACCCCAATATACCCCAAAAGCTATTAACTTAATATTAACACACAAAACTATGTACAGCTTCAAATATTGAAGTTTTACCTTCTTAATATGGGCAGTTATCCCAAACTGACAGCCACACGCATGAACTTGGGTTAGCTTAAAAGGAAGGTTATCTATGCTAAGAAGTATGGTACAGCCTGTGCTTCTGCTAAGTGCTGGTTTTGTCTTATCTTTATTGCTCTCCCAGAATGAGAAAACACTTGAATGCTTTCAGGAAACATTATCTCCTGGCCATTGAAAGAAAGTCATTAAAAGAAAGAAGTATTCTGTTTTTATTGCTCTTCATCAGATTGTCTCCATGGAGACATGAAAACCAGAGCGGGAGTTGCTACTACAAGTATTTATTTATTTATTTGCTAGAGGAGAGCTTTATTATGTTTAATGTTCTTTTTTATTCATTCCTTTCTTTTAAAGCTTCTTACTAGATAAAGTCAAGAGCCTTAATCAAGTCATCCCCCTATGCAAGAATGAGAAAAGGCACATATTTTTTTTTCTTGTATCCTTGTACCATACTCTTTTGAACAGACTTTTCTTCTTCTTCTTTTTGCTACATTGCAGTGCCTACATTAAACTGAACAAGAAAAAAGAGAAAAGAAGGAAAAAACAGGGGCATCTGTTTACTTTATTATCCCCCTTACACTTGAAAATAACTGAGAAAACAGTACATTATAGCATGCAGATATCATGCCCTATACAAATATTACTGTAAGAACAAATTTTACTTACAGTTAACTCTTTCCTTCCTCTTCCCCTCTCGTAAGTGTTCCTCTAAATGTTAATAACATGAAGTAGGGCATATGTTTTAGAGCCCCCTACAAGTTTAACAAAGTAAAAAAGTCCAGTATTTCCAGGTTTTCCTGTTCTGTCATGTTTCACAAATATAATTAATGTTTTATAATTCCACATTTATTTGTCCGTTTTTGAGTTGCTGGTTTTATTCCTGTTTATCTCCAGCTCTCAAATCCTGTCTCTACTTCCTTTCCAATATAATCTTGGTTCTTCTAGTTAACTATTGTGCTTTTTTCTATCTCCCAAGCATTTTCAGTTGAAACACTGGAAAATGTTTCACTGGCACAGTCTCTCTGTGGTCTTTATTACCAGAAGAAAAATGAGCAGAATCTCCTTCTGTTTCAGTTTTTGTTGGACAAACTTTTGTATTTCATCCTTAGCATGTTCTGCATCAAAACATGATTTTGTCCCTCCAGGAAAGAATATTCTGAAGATAGCTGGATACAGCAGTTTGAATCACATGCATGCTTTTCAACCTTCTCTGAATAGTGGAATAAACTTGCTCTTGTTCTGCCTGGTATACAGTGAGTAATCATTTTCCACAAACACTCTCCTGTCTCTCACTTTGTCCTTTTGCCATGGTTTTGTCAGAATCAACTCCTTCTGCTGGCAGGATTGCATCTTTACTATTAAAGGTCTAGGTTGCTTTCTTATGGTCAGGTTTGGACCATACACACAATGTGCCCTTTCAATTAACAACTCCTGCTGTGGAATACTAGTCTAGTTGCTTATTTGTGTTTTCATAAAATTAATACAGTCTGTTCCTTACAGCTTCTCTGGTACAGCAGAAAATCTCAGATTTTCTCTGCATGCTCTGTCCCCTAATTCTATTTTTTGAAATATTTCTTCTTGAGCAATCTCATATTGAGATAGGCTTTTCTTCATTTCAACTTCTGATTTTTGCTGTTTTATTACCTCATCTGAATATCTGTTTAAAGCTACTTCCATTTTATCCAGCCTTTTGTTATTTGAGTTGATATATTCCATCAGCGTTTCATTTGTTTTAATCAGCTCTGAGTACATTTGACTTTTTTCCTCTAGCTTACTGGAAGTCATGTCTTTCACCAAAGCTGGAGCTTGCACTGTTTTTTTTGCTGAACAGCTGCAGAATTCTTCCCAGTCAGTGTTTTTTCCTCACCTTTTGTGGTTGATTTTCTTTCAGGTTCTCTGAAATTCTTTTTTGCTATCATCCAGGCAGTGCACTTACTAGCCAGTTACTGAAATTTACCCCCCCCCAAAAAAACGAAGTTCACTGACTCTCGTCTGAGTTTCTGTATTCACACTGGGAGATCTGAAATTAAGCTGCTACTCAATGTGCAGCCATCTTGGAAGTCCTCCATTGTTCCATTAATGTTGCCAAATATTTGCTTCCCCTCCACAAAACCACATTGAGCCATATCTATCAATTTTGGCAGTACATATGCCATTATTTTAGCTATTATAGACAGAAACACTTTATAGCATTAGTTTAAAATTGAAATGAGTTTATATGAGTCTGGGTCTGTCAGTTCTTTACACTCTTTGGGTCATACAACCACCACAGCTTTATTTTGAGATGTTGTTGTTCTCCCTATTTAAAAAAAACTATTAAAATCTTCCAGATCTTTATCATTTTCTTCCCTCCTAATTTCCAGACTTCAACTAGAATACTATCTACCCGCGGTGGTGGTGCTTCAGTAGCGTTGTCGCCTCACAGTAAGACGCTGTCCGGTTCGATTCTCAGCTAGAGCGTCTTCTGCGTGGAGACATGCATGAATGAGCGTACCTTTGTTGAAGGTTGTGCGTCAGGGCTGGTAACTCGGCACATAAAAATCAACTACCAATCATTAGCGGACTGGAGTTCCGCTGTGGCGACCCCTAACTGGGAAAAGCCGAAGGACACAACAACAACAAGTAGAATACTATCTATTCCTGGAGAATGTCCTGTAGATCAGTTATGCATCACTATTTTTATCTCATCTTCTCCTATCTTAACTAAGCTTAAGTTTTTGAGTCTCATCTTCCTCTAATCTTGGCATAATTAAACTTTCCATAAATATTTCAATTTGTGGTCTTTCATTGTTTCCACATTCCTCTGTTTTATATACATTTTCATAACATCTACAAAATATCTCTAATGCATTCACCGGATCTCTGGTTACTTTTCTTATCACATGCTCCCTAAGTCTGGAGACAACCTTTTCTATTTTCTGTTGCCTAAGTCACTGTACTAAAAGTTTTTGTGCTGTGGACTTGTTATCAAAATAGCTTAAAGCTGTCCTTTTAATCTCTTGGATATTACTCAAATATTCCCTTATTTTCTCTTAAGCATTATGCAGTTGTTCCTATTCTTGTTCTTTGAGATTCCACCTATTCTGCAACAATTTAACCTTTGCCAGCCCATCTAAATAATTCCTGTTATTTCATAATTATAACTTTTTCCCTCTAATTTCTACTTGGTTTTTAAACTCCATTTCCATCATATCCCACTCACTAGTTATTCTTTCTGAAGAAATTTCTCACTCTCCTAATAGCTCTCAAATAATTTCTACTACTAATTCCTTAAATTCCTCTCTTTTTAACACGTGGGTAGGAAAGTGACATTGTTTCATTTTTACTTCATCACTCTGCATTTCTGTTTTTTATTGGTGCATGATCTGAAATGGTCATTAGATGTGTGTCAAGATTTCAACTAAATGCACATGTTCCCATGACATTTAATTTCTATGCATTCCAGCCCAGTTATTGTAACTTGGAATAACATATAAATTCTGAGTTCATACTACTGAATTCATGTCTTCAGTACAAAATATTTTCATAAATGTCTTCAGAACTCTACCTTCTTTTGTTATATTTTCCCTTCTAGGTCCCATTTTTGCATGCTTAATGTTGAAAATCAAATTCCAGTCCCCACCTATAAGCAATATTCCATGGGGAAAGCTAATTATTTCTCTCCAACTTTTCTTAAGCTCCATACTAGCAGTTTTAGGGGAATATAAATACATGCCAGCATAATCCTTCTCCCTTGCCAATAGCCCATTACCACCTCAAATATGCCATTATTGTTTTTTCTCTTCTTCTGTCACCATTGGAGAACTTCTAGCAATCTGTATTATTACTTTAGTTTTTCTTTGTTCCTGATATTCTGCTGAATATTCAGCCTGAAATCCTTTCTTTGTCAGTTTCACATACCCATTTCTTTCCAAATGTGTCTTCTACAGCACTGCTATTTGCACTCTATATTTCTTAATATAATTCATTTTGTTTGTGTCTTTCAGCTTTTCCCAGTTAGGGTTTGCCACAGCATAACTCCGGTCTGCTAATGATTGGTAGTTGATTTTTACGTGCCGAGTTACCAGCTCTGATACACAACCTTCAATGAAGGTATGCCCATTCACGCATGTCTCCACGCAGAAGACGCTCTAGCCGAGAATTGAACTGGACAGCGTCTTACTGTGAGGCGACAACGCTACCGCAGCACCACCACCGCGGGTCTTAATATAATTCAGTACTCATTCCTTTTTGTCTATATCTATAAGTAAAGTTACATTCCAAGATACTATGGCTAGAGTGGCCATTTTGATAAAAAGCTATAATTCTCACTTGTTATACATGGCAGTTTTCTTCGTATGTATTTCCAACTTTTGTCTTACTTGCACACACTAACATTTGGCGGGCTGACCTTTTAATACAGTTGTTTCTTCTCATCTCCATTTGAACTTGTGACACATTTCACAAGACTTTTTATTAACAAAAAACATCAAATGAAAAGCTAAATAGATTTCAGAATATACTCATGCAATATTTACATAGAACAAACACAGAAAACTATGTACATTTTTGACAAATGAAGTTTAGCCCTCTGGATAGAGACAATTGTCCAAATTGTCTGCTGCACATACAGGCATAACCTAATCTAAAATTAAGTTTATCCATACTAAAGTGCATGTTGCAGCTATGTTCCCCCCTTACACATATTACTGTCTGTTCTTTTCTTATCACTGTCCCCCTCCCAGATGTGAAAAATAGCTTGTATGCTTTTAGAAAACATTAACTTTTTAGCCTAAAGAAAAAGCGCACTAGCTATCTTTAAATATAACTAAATTATGCACTGTTCTATTAAATGCATTAAAGTATTTAGGCTGTTGGGGAGGCTACTATATCTTATTCTCTTCCTATAATTTTAAACTTTATTTTTCACTGAACTGCTTGTGATTGTACCTTTACATTTTGTATTTTCCTTGGCAAAGAATGCTCAAAGCTTTGAAGACTGATTGCTTGCATCTGCAGACAACTTGTCTCTCTGTAAAAGAAGTCAGTAATAAAAAAGAAAAACAGCTAACAAAGTATAGTTGTGTAAGTAAGCTTAACATAACCGGAAATATTTGAATGATCACTGCTGCATAGCCTTCGCTATATGGGTTGTATCCTGTCAAGGATATAACAGCCAGATAGCTTCCAAAGCTTCAGGGCCCTTTCCACACACTATAACCTTCAGGCAGCTTAAGCTGAGCTGACTAAAAGACAAGTTTGGGTGCCTAGCCCTTCAGATATTTCCTGCCAACAGAGAAAAGGAGGTTGAGTCCTGAAAGGACAATTCTAGGAAGAATAAAATATAAATAACCACACCCTGACCTAAAAAAGACACTCACAAAAAACAAATCAAAACAAAAAAAACAACGGGTTGGAGAGAGGGAGCTGCTACTGCAGCAGTGGTCATTCAAACATCTACTATTATGATAAGTTTACTTAAACAACTGTACTATGTTCATTATATTGAGCACTGCTGCAATAGCTTTAGCTATATGGGTAGATTACTCTAGCTTACTATATTTGAGAGGTGGAAGGAAAAGTGTTCAGGAACCCCTGGAGAATGCTTTTTGCAAAGCATGAGCTAGACTTAGAGAAGGAATCAAGCTTATAGTGCTTTGTAAAAGTACGTACAGAGGACCAAGATGCAGTTTCTAGAATACTTCTAGAAACCAGCCCTTTCCAAAAAGCCATAGATGAAACCAACGCCCTGGTAGAGTGGGTCTTGACCCTGCCCAGAATAGTTTTATTGTAGTGAATATAACAAAAGTTAACACACCACTTTCAAAAGCGGTCCTTGGTATGCCACTGAATGTAATGAAAATAATAAATCAACACACAAAATTAATAAGCACTTTCATTCTCTTTACTATGAGGAACTTCTTCAGAATAAACTATTTAAAAAAATTAAATATTTAAAAGCATTATATCATGATGAATTCTAGTCTTCCACCAATAGAAGTAAACCAGTCGTTAAATGTGGTTAAATATGCAAAACCTATAAAATAGTAAAGAGAATGACAGTACTTAATAATTTTGTGTGTTGATTTGTTATTTTCATTACATTCAGTGGCTTATCAAGGACTACTTTTGAACGTGCTGTTTGTATTTTTTCTTTGGTGGTTTTATTATCAAGTCTGATGTCTAATTGAGCCAAAGATCTCAAATATTTAGTTCTGTCAATATAGTACTTGAAATATCTGTGATCATCCAAATCATGGAGTATCTTTTCTCCCTCATTTTGGGTTCAGGAAAAAAATGGAGAGATGGAAAGTTTGGCTTTAAGTACAATTGTATACCACTTTAGGGATAAAATAAGGATTAGTTGTCAAAGAAACCCTGTCTCTGTGGAAGATAAGATAGTGTTAACTCACCATAAGAGCTTGAAACTTAGATACTCTTCTTCCAGAGGTCAGAGCAATCAGTAAAACTGATTTCCAAGTTTAGAACTTCAAGTCAGCCAGGTTAGCTGGTCCATATGGAACTTCTTTTAGCTTAATTAACACAAAATTAAAATGACCAGAAAAACCATGAGTACCTTGGAACTGGACCAGAGTTATCATTGGGAGATGGACATGAACAGGAAGACCAGCAACACAGAAATTAGTTAATACATGTGAAACTGCAAAGTATCAATCACATTTGTGAAATACGGCTGTATACGAAAAAGTGGAGAGAGTGGACTTTGTTGACTTTGTTAAACTTGTGGGAAACCAGAGTGCATTTGTCTGGCTTCATATCATTAATGTTTGGAAGGACACTGAGGGGAGGGGAAGTGGAAAGAAAAAGATAACTGTAAGTAAATCTATTTCTATTCTTAACAATATTTATATGAAACTCTTCATGATATAAATTGCATGTTTTATAGTAAATAATTTTTAGTTGTTCTTGAAAGTGATAAAAATACTAAAGTAAAAAGTTACATTTTATCTTTTCTTTCATTCTTCTTTTTTAGTATTAAGAAAAGCAGGCATTACAGTGCAAAAAGAGAAAAAGGCTAGACAAGAACATGTTTAAGTTAATAGGCTCTAATCCTAGGTTACTGAAGTGGTGATAGGGTGCAAAAGTACATGGATCATAATATATGTGAAATGGATAAGTTTTCTCTTACTTTTGCATAGGTGAATATCTGGATTAAGGCTCTTGGCTTAATCTAATAACAAGTTTTAAGTGGAAACAAGTAATTAAGAGAACACTGAATATAATGAAAGATTTTCCATTACCTATAAATGTTTCAGCTTGCCTATAGAAGCCTGTAGCTTAGGACTATATTTTTTCTCTTACATTTCCTTATAGATAAGCTGATTATATGGCAGTTTAAAAAGGTCAGTGCACGGTTTCTGTAAGTTTAAAAGTTAATGCTTTCTGAAACATATAAATTGTTGTTCACATCTGGAAGGGGAATAAATATTTAAAAAAGAACAGACACCAATTTGTGTAAGTAGAGGCACAGGAAATAACATGCATCTTAGCATGGATAACCTCAACTTTAGGTTAGTTGAGGCCTTTGTTTGCAGCTGTCTATTTGGGATAGTTGTTTCTATTAAGAGGGTTAAACTTCATTATTTGAATATGTACAAAGTTATATGTATTTGTTTTAAGTTAACAGGTAATGGGGGTGTTCTGGGGTGTATGTTTTTTTTTTTTTTTTTTTTTTTGCAGCTGTCTGTTTGGGACAATTGCCCCTATTAAGAGGGTTAAACTTCATTATTTGAATATGTACATAGTTCTGTGTTGTTAGTATTGTTAACAAGTAATGGGCGTGTTATGTTTGTGTGTATTTGTTTTTTGTTTGAAGGTTTTCATTACAACAAAAAGTCTGGTAAAATGTGACATATGTTACAATGTTGATGAAACAAAATGTATAAAGGATCAGCCTGACAAACAGTGGGTACATGTATCACAAAAGCTGGAAATAGACATTGAAAAAAATCTGTCATATATTATTGGTGGGAATAATGACTTCTTATCATAATGGTGACACTTTCAATACTGTCTTGGAATGTGAGTGGTCTCACAGTTATAGACAAAAAGGAAAGAATATTTAATTATATTAAGAAATGCAGAGTGCAAATAACAGTGTTACAGGAGACACATTTGGAAAGAATTGAGCATGTGAATTTGATAAAGAAAGGATTTCAGGATGGATATTCAACATAATATCAGGGACAAAGGAAAAGAGGAGTACTTTTATTAATTGCTAGATGAGCTTCAATAATGACAGAGGAGGAGAAAAAGATAATAATGGCAGCTTTATGGTAGTAAGGGTAAAAGGGATGAGGATTATGCTGGCATGTATTCATATTCCACCTAAAACTGCTATTTCTGGCACTTAAAACATTTGTGAGAAATAATCAGCTTTCAGCAGGGATATTACTTATAGGTGGGGACTGAAATTTGATATGCAACAATGAGCTAGTATATGGGGGACTGGAAGAGAAAATATAACAAAATAGGGTAGATTTCTGAAGAAATGTATGAAAACATTTGGTATGGAGGATGTAAATTTAGTAGTACGAAAACTTTGGGAGAATTTAAATATTATTTTCCAAGGTGGAATGACTGAGCTAGACTAGACAGAAAAATATTTCACAGGAACATGCACATCTAATTGAGAACTTTGACACACATGCAATATTTTTTTCAAATAATGTGCCAATAATTGCCAAGATAAAAATGTAGAGTAATAAAGTAAAGATGAGACAAACGCACTTCTCCACCTACCCGTTAAAAAGAGGAATTTAAGGAATGGGTAGTAGAAGTTATTCAGGAGTTATTAGGTAAGATATTTTGAATACTGCAGAAGTTACAGCTAGTGAATAGGATAAAATGAAATGGATTTTAAAAACAGGGTAGAAATAAAAGAAAAAGTGATATGGTTAAGAAGTAGCAACAATTATTTAAAGGGGCTGACAAAGGTTAAGTTATTACAGAATAACCAGAATGTCACAGAAAAAGAAGAGGTGTAATTGCAGAGTGCTAAAAAGAAAAATAATGGAGTACCTGGATAATATGCATGAGTTTAGAAAGACTGCTGTTAAGCAACTTTTTTTTGATAACTCTAGAATGCAAAAACTTTTGGTACAACGTAGGCAACATAAAGTATAAAGGGTTGTTGCCAAACTTGGATAGCCTATAATATGAAAAATAACCAGACATCCTTTAAAGGTATTAGAGAAATGTTTGAAATATTATAAACATTTATAAATTTGTATAATGCAGAGAAGAGAGGAAATCAAGAAAAAGCACAAATGCAAATATTTATGGAAAACTTATAGAGGTTAAGGTTAGATGTAGTTGAGGCTCAACAATTAAGTTATGATAGGATGAGATGACATAAAAACAGTGATGTATAGTTGGTCTGCAGTTCTCCATGAATAGATGATATTTTGGTGGAAGTTTGGAAGCTAGGAGGAAAGAAAGTGATAAAGAACTAGAAGGTTTTGTTTAACAGTATTTTAAAAGGAGGGAAAGCAGCAACATCCTGGAAACAGATCGTGGTGGGTATATTACCTGAAAAAGATAAAGGCCCATCAGATCCAGCTTTCTATAGGCCCATTTCAATTTTAAACCATGATTGTAAAGTGTTTACATCTATAATGGCTAGAAGAATGGCAAAGGTGTTGCCAAAGTAAGTAGATAGGGATTAATGTGGTTTTGTGGAGTGGAGGCAAACATTTGACAGCATTACTAGAACAATGATGATCCAGAGAGAAGCAGAATGTTAGAAAATACCACTGTTGTTGGTAGGGCTTGATTCAGAGAAAGCATTTAACACAGTAAACTGGGATTTTATGAGTAGGGCAATGGAAGCATGTGCATTTCCTGATACAATAATAAGGTTAATTAGGAGGATATATGAAGGATTCGAGGCAAAAATCAAAGTAGGAGGGTTCCTCTTTAATAAGTTGTGTCTGACCAGAGGAACCAGACAGGGGTGTTCTCTTTCCCCTTTGTTATCTGAGTTATATTTAGAACCATTGGCAGAGAAAATAAGGGACTCAGAAATTCAGGGATATAAATGGTATGGTATTCAAGAAAAGTCGTCTTTATTTGCAGATGATATTATTTTGTACTTGATGAAACCAGAAAAAGACATCTCAGTGTTGTGGAACATTCTGAGACAGTTCTGTTATTTTTGCTTTTTTAGGACCTATATTAATGAAGCTAAAACAAAGGCTATAGCTGTAAACTCACACATGTATTGGTTCAGCAATACCCGTATTCAAGGAAACATGATAAAATGAAGTATT